>NC_056744.1:1768904486-1769096986 GCF_019279795.1 Protopterus annectens
CAAGCTAAATGTTTGTAATTTACTGTTTTTATTGCAAATTAGCTAAAGCAAAGAAAAACACAAAACTACACACTGCACACTAGTACTACATACTGCACTCTGCACACTAGCAAATTAAAGCTAAAGCAAAAAAAAAAACACAAAACTACATACTGCACACTAGTACTACATACTGCACAGTAGTACACAATCACTTTTTTTTAAGTGTATTTTGAATTTGATTTTATGGCATGAAGAAGGCCCTGGTTTGATACAATATTTGAATAAAAGTCACTAGATTTCATCCGGTAATTTACAGTAATCATTAGTTTGGCTTTTAACAAGTCCATACTACATCATTTTCGCACATCTGTCCTTTTATTTTTCACCAAAGAAAAAAACTCTTTCTGCAAATGCATTTGATGTTGGTATAGATAATACCCTAGCAATTACCGGATATAGTGCAGTCAGCTCAGGCCCTTCTCTGATAAGCTTCAGCCACTTTTCTCCTGGTGATAAGCTTGTGTTACATAACTGTTTGAGAAATGGCCTAATTGCCAATTATACAATGACCTCCCATTAATATTCAAAAAACGTGCATGCTGATTGGTCAGCATGCACATTGTAAATCAGAGTTATAGTAATGGAAAAAGGTCCAGTCGCCCGGACTTTTTCCATTACTGTAACTCTTTTTTACAGCAATAGAGAACGCAAGATCTCCGTTGCTTCACACTGTGTCACTATGTTAAATTCGTTTAACATAGTGAGACAGCATTAAAAAAGCAATGGAGAATCTCCGTTGCTTTTTTTAAAGCTGTTTCGCTATGTTAAACCCATTTAACATAGCGAAACAGTTGTAAAAAGCAATGGAGATCTTGCTTTCTCCATTGCTTTTGCTCTGATGTACTGCGCGCAGTACATCAGAACTGCCAAGAATACCAGACAGCTCTTGGAGGGCAGCAAGGAGGCATTATACAATGCCTTTATTTAAGAAAATTAATTTTTTTTTTTCTTAAATAATGTCATTGTATAACAGCAATAACCCACTTCTGGGTGTGGGTAATGCTGGATTTACCCACAGTTAGCTTTGTTTGGTCACTTGGGCTTCGCCCTCATGACCAAACCACACCAACCATGGGTAAATCCAGCATTATATTGCTATATTAGTCCCTGAAAAGGTGGTCTTCATCTACATCCTGCAGACTCAGGTCAGTGGTCACATTGAGTATGTCACTGAAAGCAAAGGGCTCAGTTAGATATAATTTAGACAGTGTAAACAAGTAGTTGTTTTCAGTATAATCAAACCACTGTTCCAAGTACTTCACTGCTGTCTCCAAGAATACAGTGAAGTCTCTTTTCATCTTGTTAGCATAAGTGCTGTCTAATGTGCTTATAAGTGCCCTAAGTTTCTCTCCAAAGAAAGCACCTTTAGCTCTTGCCTACAGTTTTTGCTTCAGAGAGACCATTACAAAAAATGGTTCCATGGCAATAAGTGCTGATTTTTCTAATATACTTATATGTTCACTGAAATCCACAAGAACAGCAGTGAGAAAGTGCAAATAGTACTGGGGCAGTGTAGGCAATGCATTCTCACCATGCTCATTAGCTGAAAAGTATTGCCATATCTGCTGGGGGGGTCTCCTCTTCTCCCTGGGAGAAGAAATAGAACTGGAGCACTGGAAGATTTTTCACTATTCTTTCAATGGCTGGCAGTAGTGACAGCCACCTTGTTGGCACATGCCTTAACAGACTCTCAAATTCCATGCCACAAAACTCAAAGAAGTCTTTTAAGTCTCTGGTTCTTGTGGCAGAACCTAAGAAATGGCTGAAAAGTTTCATTACAAATACTTTCACATCATATGGTAGTTGTGCTGCAGTTTTTTTGGCTGCATTGTGAATGATATGGGCAACACAGTTAGCCTTCTGGAGTGTTGGGCACTTTTCTTTTAATCTGATATACACACCAGATTTCTTCCCATAGTTCACACTGGCATTATCAGCCCCATATGCTGAAATGCTGTTGCAGGGCAAGGAGTGCTTTTCCATAATGTTCAAAATTTGCTATGATATAGCCTGTGCAGATTCATCTGGGTCTTCACAGAAATCCAAAAGGCCATTCAACACCCCTTCTTCTTTAGAAAAATACCTCACAACAAGTGGAAATAATTTTATGTTCCCCTTGTTGGAAGCATCCGATGAAATTGCAAATGAAGTGCCTGTTTTTTTTAACGTCATGCAGGAGGCATTTCAATGAGTGCGGTCCCAAAACATTTTCGACTATGGCTTCAGCCTTGGTTCTTCCACAAGATAGTTTCTTTGCAGTGTATGAATTGCGATACAACTGGCTGGCCAACTTTACTGCAAAGTCCAAACTGTTATAGGAAATGTTGTGCTTAACAGCATGGAACCCCTCCAAGGCTTCTGCAGCAATGATCCTGAGTTCTGGTCCCTTAATGTTTGTGTTCCTTGCCCACTTTGTCATCAGGTAACTGGATTTTGCTTGAAGAATAGCAGTCTTATGTTGTTCAATTTTGCCTCATGTCGTGCAACGTTTCTTTCACCATGGGTCACAAGAAATTCTTTCTTGCAGTACCTGCAGAATGCTTTGACATCACTGCATCTCTCGATCCAATCAAATTCCATTTTCCAAATATCCTGCCATTTGCACATTCTCTTGTTGCTGGTTGGACTGTGATGAAGCTGCCGCTCTCTTCATTCTTGAATCTGTACTTACCTGATATGCAACATATTTAGCAAAACTGTTCATAGGGTGCAATAATATAGTGCTGCATGAATGAACTGGCTAGCAATACTGGCACACAAAAGAATTGTCTAGAAATACTGTCAAACAAAAGAACTGTCTACAAACAATGGCATGTGAAATCATTGGTTTGAATAAGACTGGCATTTGATAACAATCATAAAAACATTGGCATATGAAACATTAAGCAGTTTACTTACCTCATTAATATAGATTCACTGAAGACCTGAGAACGTGCTGGCCTTGACTCTAGATGGCTGCCCAACGACCCCATGTGCAAAAATGGGAAAAGAGGTTTTAGATGGATGAACACAGACACTGGCACTTGAAAGAACTGGCTTGAAAAACACTGGCACATGAAAGACCCGAGGAATGGAGCAGAAGAGAATTAACATTATAAACCATTTGAAAAAGGTAAAATAGTAAGTGATATCCAAAAAGCAGGAGACCAGGAACCAATCCACACAAACGTTTATTGAGCGCTTTCATCTCTTGAATAGAAATTTCTTCAGAATAACGCAGCATATTACCCAACAGCCTTATATATGCTAGTCTAACAAATTAGTCAATAACATTAACTAATTAATAAAGTAATGTCCTGAAAGGACATAGAAACATTTAAAGAGCAACACACACATATATATATATATATATATATATATATATATATATATATATATATATATATTGCACTCACAGTAAAAAAGAAAAAATGTGATTAAAACCATATAAAAAATACTTGACGATGAAATATATTCTATGATAAGTTAAAAATAATCAAAGCAACAGATGTCAATATTTATGCATATGAAAGTATATATGTATTTGTTGTTTATTACCATCCTACCCTAATAGTAGGTATCAACGACTGTCATATAAGAAATTATGCCATGAGCCTGAGAACAGAGCTAATGGATACTGCACTATTAAGACCCGGTGCTTCAGATGCATTCATCCAAATTTATCATCTAAGCTCAGCCATTTCTAGGTAATCGTTAAGTGGCCCACCTCTTTCACCCATCCTAACCTGTTCAATGATAATTAATCTGAACCCATGTCCTTCATTGGGTACTATATGTCCTGCTAATGCATTTTTAACATATTTCCTACTGATGTCATACTAGTGTTGGTAAATTCTACTTCTAAATGCATTTTTAGTTTTACCAATGTAAAAACTCGGACATTGGGCACATAGGGCAAGGTACACCACTCCTTTACTGCTGCAGGAGACTTTCCCCTCGTATAGTGTCTCTCCCATAATTGGGAATACAAATCTCCTTGGCTTCAATGATATACTGGCATTGTAGGCAATAGCAGTATTTAACCATCCCTGCCCCTATATCAGGATCACATTTCTGCCTTTCCAACATATTTTTGATGCTAAGTTCCTTTTTACATACAATGTTGGGAACAGGGCCTCACAACTATGCCTTTTCTGCATCAATTCTAAAAATGTTCCAGTTATGTTCAATAATATTCCTGTTGCTGTAAAAATGCTGATTAAACTTGAAAATAGCAGATTTTTTATGGGAAATCTTAGTCTCTTGATTTTCCTTATTTGCTAACCCTTCCCCTGTACCAAGAAGGGGAAAAATAGCCACTAGCCCTCTTATTTATTACCTCCTGAAGGATGTTTAAATAATTATCTGGATAACCTCTATGTAGTAACATCCCTTTAAGGGTGTCAATTTGCTCTATAAATTAATCATATTCAGATATCATCCTGGCAAGCCATACCCCCTCTGTCCTTTTACTAAAGCCTTCTTTTGGTGCAGGGGGTAGTAACTATCAAAATGTAGGTTACTGGAGTAGGTAGGCTTGCAGAAAATAGTGGAGGTGAAATGTTTATTGACCACATCTTTCTTGATGGTAATATCTAAGCAATTTACCTCTGTAACACTAATAGAATGTGTAAATTCAAGAAAATTTGTGCTGGTGTTCAGGAATTCAAGAAAGCCTTCTAGTTCTGTCATATCACTGTTCCACAAAATGATATCATCCAGGTAACAACAGTAAAATGTCCATGAGTTAGCGTAAGTACAATTAAAAATAATATCTTTTTCCCAAAATGCCAGTACAATGTTCCCAAAAATGGGGGCACAGGCTGCCCCCACTGCTACCCCCTTAACTTGTTTAAATAACTGCTGTTCGAAGGTAATAATGTTGGTATCTAACACTAGTCCATAAGTGTTCTAATTGTTAAGATGGTGTTATGATTTAGGGCAGTGTACTGGCAAATATATTGGTAAAACCAATCGATACCTGTGTCATGGGGTATGATAGACAATAAGTCCCGAACATCAGTTGTGATAAAGATCAAATTATCAGTATACATATCTTTCTTGATTTTAGATAGAAAATCCCAGGAGTCTTTAAGTATCCAAGGGCAGTCCTTCAAAATATTTTTTAATTTACTGTCAATGTATTTAGCAATGGGAAATGTTTTAGATACCCGAGCAAACACAATGGGCCTAAATGGTGGTGGTGGGGGGGGGGGGGGGTCAACTAGGTCTTTGTGTAACTTGCGGACACCAAATATTGTAGGTATTTTAGGATGTCTAACTAACAAGTACTGATGTTCCTCCAGGTGGATTTGTTGGTTCACGAGCAATTCTTCCAGCATAACATCCACCTTGCTATAGCAAATGGTCTTCTCATTCAAACTAACTTCACAGTAGGTATCACCATGTAATAGAGTAAACATTTTACTTATGTAGGCATTACAATTCACGATAACCAGGCCACTGCCTTTGTCTGGTTTCATAACTCTTATTTCAGTATTGTCACAAATTTCTCCTAATAGTGCCCTTTCCAATGTGTTCAAATTGTTACATCGACTCCCCCTGTCCCTGTTGAACAATTCCCTGATATCTTTTTCGCATAGTTTTTCAAAAGTTAATGTTAATACTGAAGGATGCAAAGTTGGGTTGAAAATACTTGTTTTTTTATGAATGGTATACTCAGGGACATTCGTGCTAGCTCCCTTGAATAAAAATTCAAAATTCAACTTCCTGGTAAAAAGTTTTAAATCAATTATGGTTTGATCTAATTAAGCTTTTTTATCAGGTACAAACATCAAACCTTTTTCAAACAAGTCTGCTACTTGACCATTAAATTCAAAACTGCTGTAGTTATGTACTTTGAAATCGCTTACACTATTCTGTAGTACAACCAAATTACAGTTAGATTCGGCATTCAGTATCTGTACCCTCTACCTCTCCATTTCCCCTTCAATGTATGTGGGGTATTGTTGGTTGCAGCTGTAATAAGTATCCCCCCCTCTCTGGTTCTTTAGTCTCTCTGACCTCCTGAGGGAGGGTATTCTAAAGGGTCTGGGGTGTTATCACTGTTCACAACATTATTATTATTGTTAGTATTAGGTGCATCATACCCTTTTTCTCTATTACCACTTTGCTGCCTCATAGGAGGTAGCGGATATGCCCTGTGTTCCTCATACTCTCTTTCATCCCTTCTAAGTTTACTAATTTTCCTTAATTCAGCCATAGTACTATCAATTTTTACAAACATATTAAAATAATCAGACTTTTTGCTTTCAAATAACAAGTCCGTTTGGATATTTTGATCCAATATGTTGATTTTTGCTAAGTAAATCAACCATTTTGCAGCCATTGTCCCTTGTTAAACAGTTCACAGCCATTTTTGTTAAAAAGTTCAAGCAGTTCCAAGTGTAGAAGAGAGTCTCTTACCAGCCCTGTAGGGAAATTCCAGAGCCAAAGGCCCTTAGGAATACATTCTGTACGCACACATTCTCTCAGATAGCTGCTTTCCAACTGCAGCTTCCAATAGTCTGTGGCTAGTTTTTCAAGTTTAAATATTTGTTCATTTAGAGTCCCATGATTTTGTGCTGGTTGTTGTCTAGATTCAACTTGCCAGTCTCCCTCTAGCCACTGTGAAAGTGTATTGCAGCCATTGTAGGAAGTTCCCGCCCACTCAGTTCCTGTATTTGAATTGATACGCAAATCCAGCCTTCCTGATTGGCTGGAATCCACTCTTCTTTCTCTTTGAGCCGGTGTAATGCCACTGATGTTGAAACCATCAGAGAAGTCTGTAGAGTTGCTTATTCCTGCCCCACTCAGGCCTGGACACGAAGAATTAGCCAAAAAAGGTAAAGAACTGGCTTGTTGGGTAATCTTTTCAACTCGACTGGCTAATTTGCCACAGTCGAGCTGAGAATTTGAAGAGCTTGAGCAAGTGAAATCAGTGAAGGTGTCGGTGGCCTCAGTCCCCTCCATACAGAAAACAATGAAAACAAGGCTCCACACAAACTGTAATATCAAAAAAGCAGGAGACCAGGATGCAGTCCACACAGACAACATTTATTGAGTGCTTTTGTCTCTTGAATAGAAACTTCTTCAGAATAACACAGCATATGACCCAACAGCCTTATATATGCTATTCCAACAAATTAGTCAACGTCATTAACTAATTAATACAATAATGTCCTGAAAGGGCATAGAAACATTTAAAGAGCAGCAGACATATATACTGCACTCACAGTAAAAAAGAAAAAACGTGATTAAAAGCATATAAAAAATACTTGACAATGAAATATATTCTATGATAAGTTAAAAATAATCAAAGCAACAGATGTCAATATTTATGCATATGAAAGTATATATGTATTTGTTGTTTACTAGGATCCTAACCAAATAGTAGGTATCGATGACTGTCATATAAGAAATTGTGAATTGAGCCTGAGAACAGAGCTGATGGATACTGCACTATTAAGAGCCGGTGCTTCAGATGCATTCATCCTAATTTGCCATCTAAGCTCGGCCATTTCTAGGTAATCATTGAGTGGCCCACCTGTTTCACCCATCCTAACCTGTTCAATGATAATGAATCTGAACCCATGTCCTTCATTGGTTACTATATGTACTGCTAATGCATTTTTAACATCTTTCCTACTGATGTCATAGTAGTGTTGGTAAATTCTACTTCTAAATGCATTTTTAGTTTTACCAACGTAAAAACTCGGACACTGGGTACATAGGGTGAGGTATATCACTCCTTTACCTACACCACTATGACATCAGTAGGAAAGATGTTAAAAATGCATTAGCAGTACATATAGTAACCAATGAAGGAAATGGGTTCAGATTCATTATCATTGAACAGGTTAGGATGGGTGAAAGAGGTGGGCCATTCAATGATTACCTAGAAATGGCTGAGCTTAGATGGCAAATTAGGATGAATATATCTGAAACACCGGGTCTTAATAGTGCAGTATCCATAAGCTCTGTTCTCAGGCTCAAGGCACAATTTCTTATATGACAGTCATCGATACCTACTATTACAGGCATTTAAATCACGTAATCGAAAGATGAAAATAGCGAACGCTATTTCATCGAACGTAAAATATCTAAACCTCATAATATCGAACATTCAGAACAGCGAATCCCTATTCTGAAACACATACACACAACACAAACACACCTAAAAAACATCCACACACACACACATACACTTATAATCCTACAACTAACCCTACACTAAACTACACATACACTACTATCTATCCACTTACCTTAACCCAAACCATAACCCTAAGGTCTGTCACTATCGCAAACTCACCTAACCCGCGCCCTAACCCTAACTCACTTAACCCGCCCCTAACTCTAATTCACCTAACCCGCACCCTAACCCTAAATCACCTAACCCACACCCTAATACTAACAACCACACAATCGCACACTTACCTGAACCTGACGAGTAAATTTCCACCACAGCGCTGAAAATAATGAAGCCACAGAACCGGCCAACTGAATCCTTTCCCTAGGAAAGAATTTGGTGTTGTGCTGCTTCACTATTTTTAGCATTCGATCAAAATGGGTCGATATTAGAACATTCGAAGTTTTAAAACTTCGATGTTCTGATATAGACCCTATTAGAGTAGGATGCTAATAAACAACAAATACATTTATACTTACATATGCATAAATATTGACATCTGTTGCTTTGATTATTTTTAACTTATTATAGAATATATTTAATTGTCAAGTTTTTTTTATATGCTTTTAATTGCATTTTTTCTTTTTTACTGAGTGCAATATATATATATATATATATATATATATATATATATATATATATATATATGTGTGTGTGTGTGTGGGTTTGCTCTTTAAATGTTTCTTTGCCCTTTTAGGACATTATTTTATTAATTAGTTAATGATGTCGACTAATTTGTTGGAATATCATAAGGCTGTTGGGTCATATGCTGTGTTATTCTGAAGAAGTTTCTATTCAAGAGACGAAAGCGCTCAATAACCATTTGTGTGGATTGGATCCTGGTCTCCTGCTTTTTGGATATTACAGTTTGTGTGGTGCCTTATTATCATTAAAATAGTAAGCGAGGTAATGTAGGTGGCATTTTGGCCATTCCAAACATTAACACAGCTTGCAGAAAACAAAATGCATTTTTACTGCCGAATATGCCCCATACCCCTCAAGAAAATAGTTAAACACATTTTCACTGTACCAAAAATCCACTCTAAAATGAATGAGAATGCACAGCGGACACCATAAACCCGGTTTACCTTTTGACCACAGCAGTTAAGAAAAGAAATAAATGTATAGCACTAATTTGCACAGCAAGATGCTCTATTAACGAACAGGCCCAACAGCAGCACTGGGCATAATCAGATTATAATGAGAGCAGTACATTGTAAATTTATTGAAGACATCACTAAAAGCAAAATACAAACTTTGCTACTTCTAAAAGCAAACTATCCTGAAATGATGACATATTTTAGCAGAATCCCAAATGCATTGCTTTAAATTCTGAACATGTATCCAAAAAGAAAAAAGAAAAAAGTATGTAAACATTTTACTTTTAAAAGTACTTCTTGCAAGATTAGCTAAAATAAACTACAATGCATGGCAGACCCCATGGACCCCTTTTACCTCAAAACATAGCAATTAAGAGAAATAAAAATAACAGTAATTTATCCAGCACAACGATGCAATAAACAGGCCCAAGTAAAAGCAGCACACCCATATTCACATTACAAGCAAACCAGGACATTTTAACCTTATTAAAGACAGCATAAAAATAAAATACACACATTTACAGCTATAAATGAAAACGATCTTGAAACCGCTTCGGCAAGTTGGCAACATGTTCCTACTAGAATAATAAATGCCCTACATTACCTATTAACATTGCCCCTAAGAAGGTAGACTTATACCACCACATGCACATTGACTTGCAAGAACTAACAGGAAAACTTACCTAAACAGTATATCCTAACTTCTTGAAAACAGTATTACATTGCACACATTTCCACACAAAAAAGTGCAAATTATGGTCGAACATTTTCTATCTGGAAAGAGAAAGTACCCTGAAAAAGCTATGACAATAGAAATATATCACACTACATTTATCTTTAAGACTGCCCCCCCCACCAGAAATAAACAAAACTTCTATACACACGTTTCAGCATTTAAAAGGTAATGCTTCCAAATCATACTCCAACAACCAAATCAATTATAATTACATATACATATACACACACACAGTTTTTATACCTTTAAAAACTACTACTTGAAAATCTCAAAATTACCTCTGCATAGATTTACATACCACATACTGCACCCCCACTTACCTCTAAACATTAAAAACTTAAATTTAAATAAAGCACAGTATTCCCATTTTAAACTACTACTTGGAAACCTCAAAATTACCACTGCATAGATTTAAATACTATGTACGGCACCCCCCACTCAACTCTAAACATTAAAAACAAATTTAAATAAAGCACACTATTCCCATTTTAAATAACTAGAGCCACAAAATACTATGTATTTACCACTATCACAGTCTTCGCTGGGCTAGCTGGATTCCTTCTTTCTGGAATGGCTGGCTTGCAGGCTCCCTGGCTGGCTGGCTGGCTGGCTTGCAGGCTCCCTGGCTGGCTGGCTTGCAAAAAAATTTCAGACCTTTAAGGAAATTAGCAGCTGTAGAGAAGCGCTAATACAACACCATTCTACAGCTGTGACCTTTGTAGGGCTCTTCCGTGTGGAATCCCCAACCCTTTGCAGCCAATTGCTGCATGATTTACACCACCCAGACCTAACAGGGAATACCGCTGCCTGCAGGTCTGGGTTGGTGACATAACTGCATTGCCGTGGAAAAACCGGAAGTGTTTTCGTTTTTTCCATGGCAATTCAGTATGTACAGCAAAACTGGACTTTTTAAAGTCCCACTGCTTCATAGTGCAGGCAATGGGATGATGAGGCTCAACCCGTGAGTATGTCGCTGAATATCTGGGCCAATCTCATTTGTTCACTCAACTGAGTGCAGTGAGATCATATTCTGATTTCAGGCACTCCTACTAGTCCCATCTCTTCAACTGTATCCACTGTGTACAAAGAGAGCATTTGGGAAGGACAACCCCTATAGCCTCTTAATCCTGCACTGTTCCCTCCCTCAAAAAAAAAAAAAAAAAAAAAAAATATATATATATATATATATATATATATATATATATATATATATATATATATATATACATACATACTTTATTCAGCTGTTCTTACTGTAACTGTTTTAGTTTGTTGTTCTGCGTGCTATCTGTTCTGTTGCTCTTACCCTGCACTTATTACTGCTTGTTAGTAGCCTTCTAATTTACTGCCTTCTGCACTTGTTTTTAGTCATTTTATAATTTAATTGCATTTACTTAAACTGTATTTGCCGTAATATTGCCACACACTAAAGCATGCTAGCCTGCACTGTATTTGAATTGTATTTACTGCTGTTTTAGCTGCTTTTCTGTAAAAAAAAAAAAAAAAAAAAAAAAAAAAAAAAATTCGAAGCTTGTTTCCTGCCTTTCCTGTAACTAGTCTAGTCCAGATACAGACGTGCTGTAACCATGACTGTTGGTAAGCTTCTGAGCCCCTACAAGCCTTTCTGTGTTGGAACAAAGCCTTCGAGCTTATCAGTGAGAGTGGTAAGCACTAGGTAAGCCTATCTACCACAAGAGGAGTGGGTTTTGGCCCAGAAATTGTAGTTTACTGGCCGTTTGGGCAGTTTTTCCATCTCTTTCAACTTTCTGGTTTAAAAGCCCGCGTTTGCATTTGTTCCCTGCCTTTCCTGTAACTAGTCTAGTTCATGTACAGATTTGTTGTATCCAGGACTCTTTGTAAGCTTCTTCGCCCCAAAGCCTTTCTGTGTTGGAAGGAAGCCTTCTAGCTTATCAGTGGGAGTGGTAAGTACTAGGTAGCCTATCTATCACAAGAGGAGTGGTTTTTGGCCTAGCAATTGTAGTTTATTGATCATTTGGGCAGTTTTTCCATCTCTTTCAACTTTCTGGCTTAAAAGTCCACATTTGCACTTGTATCCTGCCTTTCCTGTAACTAGTCTAGTCCAAATACAGATTTGCTGTATCCAGGACTGTTGGTAAGCTTCTGAGCCCCCCAAGCCTTTCTGTGTTGGAGGAAAGCCTTCTAGCTTATCAGTGGGAGTGGTAAGCACTAGGTAGCCTATCTACCACAGGAGGGGTGGTTTTTGCTGTATCCGGGACTGTTTGTAAGCTTGTCAGTAGTGCCAAAGTCTGCTCTTCAATTTTTCCCTTAGATCTGCTAGTTCTCTCCTCACCTGCACTTTAACTAGCTTGCTAGTTTAGCACTTTACCAGACTTCTTGTAACAATTATTGTAGTACACAAAAGTGCTACCAGCACTAAACGCTCTACAAGGAACTTATTATCAATGCCCACCCCTCTAGGCATGTCTAAAGGTCAGTTCCCTGTGCTTTCTCCTATTAACCTGATGAACTTGGGCATCCTGAGGCAATATAGCAACTGCCTCATGTACACTGCCCTCTCCTCTTACCCTCCAACACTCAGACTTGTGAGAGATGCACTTATATATCCAAACTGGAAACCACACACTCTCCAGCCAAGACCAGAATAGCTGGTCAAGAGAAGGTCAACACTTGCACCACACCACATGGAACACATAGCCCTCCAGAACACACATCAGCATTGCCTTCACATAAAAACACAAACCACACACACATACCTTCACTCAGGCTCTCAATAAAAATCTACCCAAACAGCAGAGGCTTCCAAGGCAGAAACACACTCGACCACAATACAACACTAATAACAAGACATATAACTCTCCTAAACATTGTGCCACTCAACCAAAGCCCCTGAGGCAAAACAGCATGCCCATCACACTAGTCATAGGTGACTCGATAGTGAGGCACACTGATGTCCCACTCACTAGGTTGAATAAGGAGAAAGTAAGTGTCAGCTGCCTGTCAGGCACCAGGATCTGCCACATAACGCACGCACTCAGGTCCCTCAACAACAGGTACAGATATGACTTTGTCACACTACACGGTGTGAATGACCTGAGACGCACCTCCCTGGTCTACATGAAAAAAGACATGGAGGAGCTCTTGGATTATGTAGCCCAGGTGGGTATGACCCTAGTCCTGAGCAGCATCCTACCATCACCCAGAATGATACCACAGTACAAGAAGAAAATTATTGATTTCAACAATTGGCTAAGTTTCTGGTATCATTCTAAGGGGATCCAGTACCTGTCTGCCTGGGACAACATGATTGACAGACCTCGATACTTTGCCAGAGATGGCTGTATTTGTCACCACTGGGCTTCCGGATACTGGCCAAGGTTCTTGCCACCCCTATAGTGCCTTTTTTAGGCAGTGTTCCAAAGACCAAATTACCACCGTAACAGCTACAAACAAATGCAATTTGAGGGTCATGCTGCTCAACACTAGATGTCTAAATCTCAAAATTCACATGCTCAAAGTACTCCTTAAAATGGAGAACAGTGACATTTGTGCTGTAAGAGAGACCTGGCTCAAGGCAGCAGAAAGCACTCCTGTACTACCAGGCTACAACTCCTTCCACACCTTTTGGCCCCAGAACTTGGACCGAAGCTCCAAAGGTGGTGGTGTTTCCATATTCATAAAGGATGTACACACCTCCAGACTGGTAGCCCAACATAATGCATCTGACATACTTCAGATGCAGCTAACATTGGGTAAGACAGAGATTTAGGTCGTAGCCTGCTATAGCTCCACAACCATGTCCCAAGATTCACACTCCACATTCTTAAGCATCCTGGAGAATATTAGGGTCCAACCTAACACTCTCATACTGGGTGACTTCAACTACCCCTCCACTAACTGGGAAAACTACTCGGGAAAACTACTCATGTGCCAATACATTTGCCCATTGCTTTCTGGAATTCATTAATTCCAATGCCCTGGACCAGCTCATTCTTACCCCCACTAGAGGTAGCAACATCCTTGACCTGGTCATTACTAACATGGGCGACCGTTGCTCTACACCAATAGTCAACTACTCCCTGATTAGATCCGATCACAAGCTAATCACCTTGGAAATCCACATCCCTCCCAACCCACCCCAACAAAGGTAACCACCATGAAAAACTTCTCCAAAGCTAACTTTGGGCTCTTAAAAACAGATGCAGCTAACTTCATGGCACCAATGCAAATGGAGAATAGCTGCATGACTGCCAAATAATACACCAATGCACTATATGAACATGTAGACAAATGCATGGATCTCGTGGTCCCCTGCCATAAACAATACAACAGAAGGAGGAAACTGATGTGGAATAAGGTGAAGTCCCAAGACTGGAAAAACTCCCTTATGGGCCTCAACAAATGGTTGAGATCCCTCATCAAATCCTCTAAAGCTAGCTATGAAAACAGAATTGCAGCAGAGAGTAATGACAACCACAAGGCCTTCTATAGTTATGTAAAGAATCTGCATGGCAATACCCAGATTTGCTCTGAGCTACTGCACAATGGTACCTCCTATACCGAGCCAACAGATATTGCAAATATACTGGCGGACAGATTCAGTGCTAACTTTACCCCTCTCTCCCCCAAAGGACCAATCACAATACCAGTAGATTGCCTGGCACCCAGTATTACTGCTGCACAGTTTAAAACAGCACTGTCCAAGGCCAAGAACACAGCTTCTATGGGACCGGACAGTATCCCTGGCTGTGTTCTACCCGAACTACAGTGTGAACTGGCACCTCACCTGTGTGTCCTGTTCAATCACAGCCTCACCTCAGGCTTTGTCTCTACTGAATAGCGCACTGCTACAGTCATCCCTCTCCACAAAGGAGGAGCGACTACAGACCCCAGGAACTATCTCCCCATTAGCCTGATGAGTCTGATATGCAAAGCTATGGAATGCATTATCATGGAGCTAATAAACAAGGATATGGGGAATCTCCAAGCTCTGGATCCTACACAATTTGGTTTTGTGAAGGGTAGATCATGCCTGCTCAACTTGTTTGACTTCTTTGAGTCAGTCACCACAGCTGTAGATGAAGGTAAGGTGGTTCATACAGCTTACTTTGATCTGGCCAAGGCCTTTGACATCATTCCCCACTCAGGAATCATAGAAAAACTTACTAAGCTAGACATCAACCCTTGTATCACTAGGTGGGTTGCAAACTGGTTCACAGATAGAACCCACAGTGTGAAGGTGGCTGACTCCAAGTCAGACTATTGACCAGTCACAAGTGGAGTCCCACAGGGTTAGGTCCTGTTTCCTCTCCTATTTGGTATCTACTTCTCTGAAGTCCAGGCCAACACGAAGGGACTCTGGCTGACAAAGTTCACAGATAATTGCAAGTTGGGAGCTATTATTAACTCCCCAAGTGATGCTGACATCCTACAGAAAGGCCTCAATGAGACCGACGACTGGTGTCAGAACCATGGCCTTAAGCTCAATGCCAAAAAACGTGTCTTCATCCCCTTTGGGAAAAACCCAGTTCCCTTGAATTACCACATTGATAGTAGTCCACTGAACACAGAAGGCGTTACAAGAGATCTGGGAACACAGGTTGACAGCAACCTCTCTTTTGACCACCATAGTGCCACTGTTGTTAGAAAGTCCTTCTATGTGGCACATCTCATTACTAAGGGTTTTATGTATATGTATATAGGAAAGAACACTGGAAGGTCAATTGACTGATTTGATCACTCTGACACCACTTTTGGTAAAAAGGTAGAATTAGTTCTCAGTGATACCCTATCCTTAAGGACGATAAGATAGGGAGGTTTGATACATAAGGCCTGGAAAGTTTTCCAAGAAAGATAGTATACATCACATGAAGATGTAGGTTCAAAGGGGGGAGCTGTTAGAGCATGCAGAACTAAAGCCAAATCCCAAGGTTGTATGGGTTCTCTAAGAGGAGGTTTTAGGTGGATAACCCCTTTCAAGAAAGTCTTAAAGAGTCTGTGTGACATAAGTGAAGAATCTTGAAAACCAATATGAAATGATTTTGAGATGGCAGCTAAATGTACCCGGATAGTAGAGGCAGACACCCCAGAATGGAAAAGATGCGATAACTAATCCAACGCCATCGAGACTGGTGCTGATAAGGGGTCTAATGATTTATTTGCTGCCCATAGAGAGAACCTTTTCCATTTGTTAAGATAAATTAGTCTGGTGGACGATTTATGAAATGCAATAAGAATATTGCGCACAGGGGAAAAAAGGTTTTCATGCCTGGCAATCATTGGAAGTGGAGAAACTAACCTGTCAGTTTTTGGGTTGTTAGACTGGGGTAAATCAGACCCTGTGGATGAGAGATCAACGTTTGGGATGGCTTGAGGATCCACTGTTGATCTAGCAGGTGAGGCCAGAGGAAGGGAAAACAGACTTGTGGAAGCTAATATGGAGCAATGAGGATCACTTTGCTCTTCAACTGTCGTGCTTTCTTTAGAAATTGGGAGATGAGAGGGAGAGGAGGATAAGCATAAAGAAGACTCGAGGGCCAAGCGTGGACTAGAGCATCCCTTGGTGACTGTCCCTGAGGGAAGATCAGGGCAAAGTAGTTGTTGCACTTGTAGTTGGTAGGGGAGGCAAATAAGTTGCAGCAAGGCTGGCCCCAGCGGTTGAAGATTTGCCCCGCTATCAGAGGGTTGAGGGACCACTCGTGAGGCTGTAGAATGCACCAGCTCAATTTGTCCACTATCACGTTGAAGCTCCCGGGAATGTGCGTTGCAATCAGAAAGCGGTTGTAAGCTGTCACCCATTGCCATATCCTCAAGGCCTCTCGGCATAACAGGTGAGATCTGGTGCCCCCTTGTTTGTTGATGTACCAGACCACTGACATTGTCTGATTGGACTGCAATAGTTCCTGACGGAAGGATGGAGTGAAATGCTTGCAACGCTAGAAGCACCGCCCTCACTTCCAGAACATTGATATGCAAAAGGCCCTCTGTCCCTGACCAGGTACCTTGGACTGAGTTTCCCTGACATAGCTCTCCCCCATCCCATCAGGGAGGCATCTGTGGTCACCATGGCTATCAGTTGGAGGGGGTTGAAATGGAGAGACCGCTGTTGTTGGGGATTTCGAGACATCCACCAGAGTAAATCTTGCTTGCATCTCTGAGTTACACTTATCTGAAAAGACAAAGGATGTTGTAGAGGGTACCACTAAGTAAGAAGGAGCCATTGAAGGAGCCTCATGTGGAATCTGGCTAGAGGAACAATGGTAATTGAGTCTCCAATTGACCCCACTAGCTGGAGTATAGATTGAGCTGGGGATTTGTGGTGACAGAGCAGCGGTTGAATTTGTTGTCTTATTCTCTGAAGTCTGTGTTCTGGAAGGGATGCTCTGCAATTTTTCATGTCCAACTGTACCCATATAAATTCCAAAGACTGAGTTGGGGTTGTGTTGGACTTCTCCCAGTTTATAGTGATTCCCAGGCTTCGAGCTGTTAACAGAGTATACTGCAGGGCTTCTTCCTGTAGACACTTGGTGGGGCAGTGAGAAGCCAGTCGTCTAGACATGGAAACACCTGGAATCCTTGAAGTCGCAAGTGAGCAATAACCACTGCCATGCATTTTGTGAAACTCTGGGGTCTGTGGAGAGACCGAAGAGCAGGGTTCGAAACTGGTAGGAACTGGCTCCTATACAGAAGCAGAGGTATCTTCTTGAGCATTTGGCTAGCTTTATGTGGTAATATGCATCTTGGAGATCTACAGAGCACATCCAATCGTCTTCTTCCAGAAGAGGAAAGATAGACTGAACCGTGAGCATCTGGAATTTCTCTGTTTTTACAAATTTGTTTAATGTACTGAGATCTAGAATTGATCTGCAGTCCCCTGTCTTTTTTGGCACTAAAAAGAATGCTGTGTAAAACACGGATCCTATCTGTTCTGGGGGGGGGGCCATCTGGATGACTCTTTTTTTGTAGCAGCTTTTGGATTTTGTGTGCTGCTGTTTCCCTGTGACTGGGTGGAACGTCGGGTAATACTCTTGTTAAGACTGGGCAAAGATGGAAGGGGCTGTGATAGCCTCTGGATATAATCCATTGTACCTAAGAGTTGCTATTTACCTTTTGCCAGGCAGCGGGGTACAAAGAGAAATTATCCCCGACCGCTTCCAGAAGTGAGCAGTCAGGCAATGCTTCAGGATCACTGATAGGGTTGGCCAGAGAAAGAATCTCTGGAATCCCGGTTTTGCGGACTTCCTCTGCCCCAAAACGGGCGTCTTCTATTGGAGTGTCCCCCTCTGCCTCTAGGGGAGAACTCGGCACGTGCACCCCAGAAAGAACCCTGTGATTTCTTGTGCCAGATCTTTCCGCTCCTTTGATTTCTGGAGTAGAATCGTTGAGGAGTGGAGTATCTGACATCAATGGCAGACAGGGTCTTGCCATCTTGTTCGCACTTTGCCAGTGTTTCCTTGACTTTAGAGCCAAACAAAGAAACAGCCTCTATGGAGGTATTCATGAAGGAAACCTTAAAGGAGTCCACAAAGTCACAAAGGCACATTCAAGCATGTTGTCTGGTGACTATACCTGCACCTGCTGCTCTAGTCCATTGCGAGAGAAATAAGACCCATGGAAGAGTTGGAAATAGACTCTAGGGTGGCTGTCTGAGAAGCCACATTATCACAGACTTCGTCAGCAACAGCTCCTGCCAAGGTTTCAGAGAGCTGGTTGATAAGATCTCGCTGAAGCCTTTTAAAATGTACCAAATAATTCAAAGACCTTACGGCGAAGGTCGATGAAGCAAACACATGCTTCCCTAATCTGTCAATCTCCCGGGAATTCTTGTTGGGCGGATGGACAGTTTGGCTCTCTTCTGCCAAATCCTTCTTAGTAGCAGCTGCCACCACCATAGCATCTACTGGAAGACCTCGTGACCAATGGGGTTGTTCCGCTGGGGGCGTTAATATTTTACCTGGTCTCTTAGGTATCGCTTCCATGGTGTCAGAAGCCTTCCATGCGAGGTGCACGATGAGCTAGACGAGCTTATCAGCAGGCGGGGTGACCCAGGAGGTATGGAGCTGGACACAAAAAAGCCTGCAGGAATACAGATTCTTCAGAGGAAGGATTAGGGGGCTTCCAGTCACCCCTCTAAGGATTTTGAGGATGTAACCAAGGGACACCTCATCAGAGGGTGACCGTGGGGACCCTTCCCTGTCATCAAAATCTGTATCTTCAGTCAATGACTCCTCAGTGGAGTCCATGTGCTTCCTCTTACATGATGCTTTGCGGGGTACTTCCTCAGTGGGAGGTTCTGGGGAAGACTGCAAAGAGGGATCTCCTGAAGAGGAGAAACCTGAGGCTCTTGTGGTGTCTGGCAGTTGAAGTTTGTGGCAGTTGCGGAACAGAGGGGGGACAGGACTCTGACAAATTAGCTCTGCGAGGGGAGGCAAGTGCCCTCTCCATGGCCTGGTAGGCTGGCCCACCCAAGGAGGGATGGGAGCCCAGAAACGAGGACAACAACCTCGGAACTGGGGTCACACCCACCCTGATGAGCCTACCCCCATACCACAGGTCTCAAGAGGACCGTGAACCATAATAGAGAGAATCACTGGAAGGTGCCATATAAAAAAATCGGCATGGAGCTAGGAATGCCCTCCCCAATGGCACAGCCACTGGCCTGAAAAGAGCCTGATGCCCAGTGCACCGAAGGCCACAAGAACAACTCTCATTCCAAAGTGAGATCCACTATTGAAGTCGGAGGGAGGGAAGCTGCTGTCGGAGCAATAGGCTTCGAGACTCGGGTGGAAGTCGAAGGAGGAGAATACGTTGGGGTTTGAGGAGATACACGTTCACCTGAATGAGGGAATGTAGACTTCGATGGTTGAGACAGACCTCTGGCCACAAGCAAATAGTCAACAAGCTGCAACACATCTTATTCAGTAAGACTCTTGGTTGACTTCATGGAGAAAGCTGATAGCAATTCTGGCCTTTCTAGGAAAGGACTATACTGACTGCTAGCAAAAAGATCCAGTGAAGGGAAATATATGGTCCTTGCTAATTTAATAGGTGCAGAGCTCGGAGCCAAGGAAGTCTGCACTGAAGAAAAAGATGTGGAACAAATCTGCGCCAAAGATATCAGTGCTGTTGTAGTTGAAGGTGTCTGCACTGTAAAGGCAAAGGTCCACCCCGAAGGGTACAGTGCCATAGTGGAAAGTGTCTGCACCAGCAATAAGGACAGTGCTGAGAAGGACTGTACAGAAGCACATGGTGCCGAAGATTTCTGCACCGTGGAGTACAGAAGAGTCATATTTGGAACCGAAGGTGACTGCACCAATGGTGCCGAAGGGGACTGAACCTGTATTGATGGTGCCATTAGAGGTTGCGAAAGAACGGTCAGAACCATACCCGTCTGCACTGAGAACTCCATCGACGGTATCAATAAAGGAGACATGACTATAGTCAGAATAATTTGGGGCTGTGCCAAACCTGGAACCGACAGGGTCAAAGGGGGCAGCGCCGGAGTAGTAATCAAATTCACATTCTTGTGAGTTGACTCCCTATGATCTTCAGAGGGAGAAGAAGGGAATGACTTCAATGAAGAGGAGGAAGAACGCTTCTTGTGGGGTTTAACAGGAGGGGGTGAACCCTCCGACCCAGAAATAGCCTCAGAGAAAGTAGTCTTGAGGAGACCTTTCAAAATTAACTTATTCTTCCTCTCGTTGAGAGTCCTGGTAGAGACATTTTTACAAATGCCACACGGAGGATCTACAGTCAAGTGGGAGACATTAAGACAGTAGACACATAAGTCATGGCCATCGGAAAGTGGTAACTTATGGCCACAATCCTTGCACTGCTTGAAACCAACGTTACTTTTCTTATCTGACATAACTGGTGTGGAGAAGAATCACAGTACCAAAAGGAAGAATAATGGCTACCCAACAAAAAGGGTAAAGGGAGAAAAGAATTACCAATGATGGTAATGGAGGATTGCCACAAGATAAGAAAAAATGGTAATAAAGGGAAAAGACTAAAGGGAGAGAGTCTAAAGTGTGCGATAGGGTAGGAGAATATTAGAATAAACTTTTGAGAAAAATTTAGAGTAATAATATATAAACTTTCAAAAAATCAAACACTTAGCTGAAAGAGTGGCTTAACATGGCTGTACAGCAACATGGCAAACGAGATCCGAGGCAACAGGGAGCAGAGCATTCTGGGCAGGACCTTGGCTCGAGAGTTTTTGGCTGACACAAGCTTAATATTGGCCAGCTTGGTTCCAAGGATGGAACCGATAACCCATCAGCAAGGAATGAAAGAACATTAACAACATCAGATCAATTTTTTTCTGAAATTATAGAAGCCGCAGTGGTGCAGCAGTAGCATTGTCGCCTCACAACAGGTGGCTGTGCCAAAGTAGTAATCAATCTCACCTTTTTGTGAGTCAACTCCCTACGATCTCCAGAGGGAGAAGATGGGAGTGACTTCGAGGAAGAAGAGAAAGAAAGCCTTTTGCAGGGTTTAACAGGAGGGGATGAGCCCTCTGATCCAGAAATAGCCTCAGAGAAAGCAGACTTGAGGAAACCTTTCAAAATTAACTTATTCTTCCTTTTATTGAGAGTCCTGGTAGAGAAGTTTTTACAAATCCCACACGGAGGATCTACAGTCAAGTGGGAGACATTAAGACAGTAGACACATAAGTCATGGGCATCAGAAAGTGGTAACTTATGGCTGCAATCCTTGCACTGCTTGAAAAGTACAGTTGTGTACACTTACCATAAATGTAGATGTTTGAGTGTATTCACTGTTGCAGTCCACTCTTATCTGACATAGCTGGTGTGGAAAAGAAGCACAGTAACAAAAGGAAGAATAACGGTTACCCTAGAAAAGGGTAAAAGCAGAAAAGGAAGGATTACCAACGATGGTAATGAAGAACTACCACAAGGTAAGAAAAGAGGGTAATAAAGGGAAAAGACTAAAGGGAGAGAGCCTAAAGTGTGCGATAGGATAGGAAAATATTAGAATAAACTTTTGAAAAAATTTTTGAGTAATAACAATATATAAACTCTCAAAAAATTAGACACTTAGCTGAGAGAGTGGCTTGACAGAGCTGTTCAGCAACATGGCAAACGAGATCTGGGTAACAGGGAATACAGCATTTTGGGTAGGACCTTGACTTGAGAATTTTTGGCTGTTGTAAGCTTGATATTGGCCGGCTTGGTTCCGAGGACAGAACCGATAACCCATCAGTAAGGAATGAATGAAGATTAACAACATCAGATCGTGTATTTACACACATGCATAGCTGTGTCTGGTGTAGGATTAGAACCCACAGCAGTGACTACAGGAATACTGAGCACTTTATTTGAAAATCATGAATTATCAAAGCACCAATTCCTTTTGCACTTTATTGGTTAATGTCGCTTCAAATCTGGCATTTACACATATGGATGAATAGCTGTTTAAGACTTCTCTTAACTTACCTGCATACCATGTTCATTTACTGAGTGCAATCTACACCATATTTCAGACAAAAACAAAAAGAACACAAGCTTGACCCTTAATCTGGGTATTGCACTGCATTTATTTCTGACAATTGTTGGCACACTATTTAGTACTTCACATTTAAAAGTTGATTGGTGTCAGATTAGAACACACAAGCAGTGGCTACAGGAATACTGAACACTTTATTTGAAAACATTAATTATCAAAGCACCATCTCCTTTTAAACTTTATTGATTAATGTTGCTTCAGATCTGGCATTTACATACATGGATAGCTGTCTAGGACTTTTGCTAAGTTACCCATATACACTGCTCATTTATTGAGTGCAATCTACTGCATATTTCAGACAATGAACAGACCAGAATAGCGACGCTTAATCTGGACAGACTTTATTATTAACTGATATTTGGAAACTGTGCTACACAGCACTGCATAATAACTTGCTTTACCATTTCAGATATATACTGATACATTAATAAAGATGCTGGATGTCCCAGGTATATCATACCTGACTGTTAAGACTGCAAAATCTGTATTTACTTTATTGTATTATTAAGTTATGCATTGAGTTATTACTTTGATGATTTTCTTACTTACCACATGCTTGCCTCATCCTGGCCAAACGCCTTGCATGGGACTCTACATTGTGAGCCCTCTCTTCTGCAGCTGTGGTAAAAGAAGCAAACTATTATGCATACCAGGTTTGCACAGATTCAGCTTATATATGTATAAATCACTGGAAAACATACTTACATATCTGTGGGGTGTACCCATCCCTAGCTTCTTGCACCCAGGTGTCCAAGGTTCCCTTCTTCCTATGTTTCAGTTTGTCATAGTGCTGATGACATTGCTCACCAATACAGCGGATACCAGTAGCACTGGTTAAGTCCCTGGCCAAATGATCACAGGTCTCAGACTTAAACTCTGAGCCCTCATAGTTGCCCTGCAGTAGGCGGTGTCCACATTGCTCTACCAGGAGTCCAATAAAAACCCTGGACTCCTGCACACCCCACTTTTGTTCCCTAAAATGCACTCCCTCATCATCTCCAGCAGCCATATCTATAGTCAATGTCAGGCTCAAAAGAATGCTGTGAAATTCCTGCCTATTGGCCTTTATATATGCTGCATTCCTGCCCCTGGATGTCATACTGCAATTTTGAAAAACATGCCTCACCACCTAGCATCGAGCAAACTTGCACAATCCTTATTTAAGTGAAGCTTAGCAACTTGCAAACTGGAAAAGACCACTGACTATGTTTAAGCACTGCTTCACAACACTCAGCTTTTCAAACTGTTTTGAAATGTAACAAGTATTACATTTAAAGTCAACTGATGTTTCAGTCACTTGATACAGAAGATACCTGCAAGTGCAGTGCAGCTTTGCTGCATGGGTTTGCATGTTGCTAAGCACAGCAGACCTACAACAATTGAATAATTCCAGTTTTTATTTTTAGCTGTCTAGTGGATGTCTACTGCTTAAGTATGCCTCATTACATCTAGTTAAGCAAAGTGCTCCATCACACAAACAAGCACAAAAAGAAAAAAAATAACATTGAATGTATCCAGTTTTTATTTTTAGATGTCTAGCAGATGTCTAATGCTTAAGTATGCTGTGCTATGCCTAGCTAAGCAATGCGCTGTATCAAGCAAACCACAAAGAGAAAATAAAACAATAACAAAAAAAAATTAAAAAAATATTTATTACCATTGAATGTATCTGGTTTCTATCTTTCGATGTCTAGCAGATGTCTGATGTATATGTGCGCAAAGGTATGTATAGCTAAGCAATGCACTGCGCAAACATGCACACAAATGTAAAAAAAAAAATTAAAATGCAACTTAATGAAATAAAATTTCTTATATACCTTTCAGCCAAGTGGCTGCGCCATCAGTCTTACATGGATTCTACATCTGTGTTGCTGTGACCTCCCAAAGGAGTGCACCATAATTAATATGTATGGCACACTGATGAGGGGGAACCATGGCAGTGTGCATGGATATATTCTATGTAGGCTCTACATGGAGCCTACACTGACTTTATTGAATCCTGGGGAGTGTGTTTGTTGCAATGTGCTTATGTGATTTAAACATTTGTGTCTAGAAAGATT
The DNA here is from genome assembly GCF_019279795.1 of Protopterus annectens. Lineage (NCBI taxonomy): Eukaryota > Metazoa > Chordata > Ceratodontiformes > Protopteridae > Protopterus > Protopterus annectens. The sequence continues at coordinate 1,768,929,102 of NC_056744.1, forward strand.
TAACCTATCTGAACCAATAACTTTGAAATTTAAATGAACATTTTTAGAGTACAGTTTTTTTTAGACTATTTTACCCAATTTTTAACTTTAAACCAGATAATAACTGGTGTCTTTACTGTAGAAGTACTGTTTGACATATCTATACAGTTTACCTTTACTGATGTACTTAAACTTTTCTGAAATTTACTTTAACAAAAATGAGTTTTTACATAACTTTATGATTTGAAGTTGTTTGATGAATGTGTTCTGCTACTTTACAGCTTTTTAAAACTTTTCTTGTTGTTTGGCTGTGTGACATCACACTGGAAATTTGAACATTTGCCATCTTCTTTGGAGATGTGAAGTGCATTGCTGCTAACCGGATAATGCTTTTGAACACTGCTGTTATGGAGAGTCTGAAGTTTTTTGAGACTGTGTTTACTGCTAATTTGTTGAAGTTTTTTGAGGCTTTTTTTGAAGTACTGTTTTTAGTTAAAGTTTTTACTTCTGATTTGTTGAAGTTAGATTACTGCTGTTTATTGATGTTCTGTGAGGCTTTATCTGAAGTAGTGTTTTGAATGAACATTGGTACTCTAATTTGTTTTGTAGAATACACATAGTCTGAGACTGCTGATAAGGTTGTTTTGGGATTTACTTTAACTGCCCCCCCCCATTGAGGTTGGCGCATCATTATACAAATTGATAATACTTGAGGATACTGAAGTGAGCTGGAAGTAACTCAAATGGGACTGGAATGCATATCTGTTAATTTACAAATCTTGTGCTTAACAAGTGCCAGTCTCTCCTTTATGGGCCAACTCTTTTTGTACCTATCACAATAAGGTCTGAAAATGTAGTTTGGTTAAAAATGCTTTATTATATACAGTCAAGATTGATGCTAACAATATTCAAATAACATGTTGTTGTGTCTTTCAGCTTTTCCCGGTTAGGGGTCACCACAGCGGAGCTCCGGTCCGCTAATGATTGGTAGTTGATTTTTATGTGCCGAGTTACCAGCCTTGATGCACAACCTTCAACGAAGGTATGCCCATTCACGCATGTCTCAAATAACATAATATTCTAAAATGCTGGATAACCATAACAGTGCTGATAAAGATGTATATATACTCTGAACATTGGGCGTTTACTGAACTCTTGACACTAGAACCTATTCTTTATCATGGTTATATTTTTGTGATTATACCATCTCTGCCGTGATTAATATGGCAGTGTTTTTACTGTGCTAAGCTTAGCCAGCTGCCACAATACGACAGTTTTCTCTCATGTAATTATTAATTCATTACGATATATACATTGTCATATTTGATTGTGGTTTTGTTTAAAAACATATATTATCTGCACAAGGTCCTTTAGCGAATATGTTGAGACGGTGTAGTCTTTATTATAATAATTCTTATGACTGCATAGATACATATAAATTAATTGTCTTAAAATAAGTATCTTTATGAGATGCAATACTATTTAATAGGAACATATACATCTAGAAACGAGCTAGGATTGTTAGTTTAACAAAAACTTTAGTGGAAGCTACATTATGCATAGCCCTTTCTAAATATGGGCATGGCTTCCTGGTCTAATTTACGGAGGTTTAATAATAAAGCTTGAGTAGCTTGAGTAGTTTTACCTATTTTACAATTTTGTTAATTAATGTGATATACTCTGGTTTGCTTCTTAACTAAATATGGGCATCGCTTCCTGATCTGATTTACTGATACACAATGCTGATGTCTGAAATAGTTTTGTATATCACCGTAAATAATTTAGTATCTATTTGTATGAGATTTATAATGATGAGCTTTAAATGAGCTAAGTGAAACACTAAATAGCTCTCTATGTTGGTCTTAAATACAATGTCAGATAGATGAAATTAATACTACTGGTTTGTTCAGTTTTGTTTGTTGGAATCTTATAAACAAGCTTAAAGCCTGCTAATTGATTTTAATTATTTAATTGGTGTAACTAATTGGTTAATTATGACTAAAAGGGGTTTTTATAAAAAGAAATGGGATTTTGTGAATGATTGTAACCTGATGAAGCACAACTTGTTTGTGTGAAAGCGCTCGTTCCTGTTCCACTTTTACATTAAATGATTTTTGGATTACATCGTGGTGGTTTCAAGCAGTTTATTTCATCATTGCTTTTCCTACTTGATGCAAGAAACCTCTGGGTGATTGGATTCGTTTTTCTGCAGTTATTTCTTTGGTTTTTCTACCTATCCAGTCATCACGCGATGGAAGTGCAGAATATTGAACTAGACTACAATCCTGTGAACAACTCTTCTCATGACAATTGGAATTGCCTTTTTTATCAACGTGAAAACCCGCTGTTACTCATGGATTTAAATGGTGAGACATGTAAAAGTCCATCTACTAATGCTGATAATATGCATGAATTTTTTGGGAATATGAGAACATTAGAGAATGATCTTTATCGTCTGCATAGACTTGTGTGGCAGAGACGACATCTGCAAGCATGTCAGCATTTTAAAGTGATTCCCCGCGGCATGCGCGTTTTGTGCATGCCGACTTATGGGGATTCTCAACCAGACCTACTTCGGCAATGGCAGAAAATGAACATTGACTTTGGCTTTAAATATATTCAGCTCCTTTTAGACTACTTTTCACCACAGGAAGCTGAGTTATTAGTTAAGGTTGAAGAGCAATATAATATACTCACTACTACTTATGAATCTGAATTTTGCAAAGTTAAAATACAAGCCATGAATAAGCAATTGTCCCTATATAGTAATAAACTGGAGCAGATTAAAATGAAAAAACTAAAGCGTGACTGTGAGGATTTTCAACTCGGCCGAATTTTTGTTTGGCCGAAAGTATCCTCCAACTCTACCAATCTACCTAGTAATATAGGAGACACTACTTCAGGCTTGGACAATGATGTTCCCGCTAGTGCACACAGCAATACGATGAATGCAGGATTGCATACAGAGACTGTACCTAATGAAGCATCTGTACTATCAGATACTCCAGGTTTGTCAATACCCTGTAATCAGCAAGGTTTGGCACAGATGTTAAACACAGGTACGAAACCTAAAGCTACAGTTTCCACCTTTAAATCGACAACATCCGTGCCTTTGAATTTTCCCCTCCCTTACAAAGAGGTAGTGCGAGCCCGATCTCACAGTCGGGGGAGGGGGAAAAGGAAACTATCAGAAGAAAGAAAGGAGCAACGAAGAAGAGTGAAGATCTGAATCATGGAAGGTGCATTATAGAAAAATTGGAGAACACTGACTTAAATTGTTTATTTTTTAATTTATCATCTAGAACATTTTCAGATTATGCCGTGAATGTATTAAACAAGGGCTTATCCTTCATACCCTCTCAGCATAGTAATATCACTGACACTCTCATAGGTCTACGCAAATTTTGTAGAAAATTATCATTGAGATTAATGTTTAAAAATAGTAATACATTTGACTCTATCAATACTTCTGGTAACAACTCTAAACTTGCTTGTAGAAAGAAAAGTGTTTTTACACCATCCATGATACCTATAGTGGACTGTTTCTTGAGAATATGCGAACGTGATTTTTATGCTTATTATGAGAGTCAATTGAAGAAGAAGATTTTTGTTAATCTTAATATGGAGGAAATGTCTGAATTGAACATGATGTGCAATGATCCTGATATCGTATTTAAGCCAGCAGATAAAGGAGGGGGGATAGTGGCTATGGATGCGACTTTTTATAATGATCAAATGCTTCGCATGCTAGATAGTGACACTGCTTATAAAAGGATTGAGAAGTCACATGTAACTATACTAACACAATATGTTCATGATACTCTTTACGATATGCTCATGACCAGGTCTATTGAAAAATCTCTTTATGACTTTTTATTAGTAGAGCTCCCCCTTATTCCTATTATCAAAGGCTTGCCGAAATTACACAAAAAGACATATCCACCACCATTGAGACCTATAGTCTCAGGTGATCATTGGGTCACCTATAATGCATCACTTTATATACAGGATAAACTAGGTGTCTTTGTAAAACAGATTCCTACAATTCTTATGGACTCTTATAGGCTTCTAGATGACTTGAAGTCAGATATCATAACTAAGGAAATAATGAACAGTACTATTTTTGTGACTCTAGATATTGAAAGCTTGTTTACGAGGATTCCCCATGACTATGGCTTAGAAGCAATAAGAAGCCATCTGACTCAACTTAAGGTTTCGAATAATGAGGTTATGAACATATGTTGCCTGTTAGATTTAGTCCTGAACAACAATGTTTTCCTTTACGACAATGTGGCATATGCACAAACATGGGGGGTTGCCATGGGGACCCCCTGTGCTAATGCATATGCCAACCTTGTCGTTCTAGAATGGGAAAAGGAATTTATATTTAGTGATCCAAGGTTTGCAAACGTCGTATTATACAGACGTTTTGTAGACGATGTACTGATTATATGGAATGGTGATGTAGATAGCCTCACTTCATTTATTGACTATATGAATGGTGTTACTCCGTTCTTTAAGTTTAGCTATGATCTTTCCTACCATCACATAGATTTCTTAGATATTACCATTAAAAAGGACAACGAAAATAGATTAGTCACAACACTTCACAGGAAAACCTGTTGGAGGAATGGGATCCTCCATTATGATAGTTTACACCCACGGCACATCTTTCCAAATATAGTGAAGAATCAAATGGGAAGGATAGATAGAATCTGTAGTGATAGATTTGACTCCTTAAGTTTGATGGAAACTCAAACTAGACTTTTTGTGGAAAGGGGATATCCGATTAAATTGATTAATGAGATAACAGAGCCATTTAATAATGATATTGGGTCCCATGTTAAAAAGCCTAATGTTTATTATAATTCCAATAGGAAGATATTTAATACCATGTCTTATGATATTAAATACACTAATGATGTACAGCATTTGACTAATATAATAAAGGGCAATTGGAAAATTTTATTGTCAGATACATCCATCTCAGAAGTTATTAACAAAAAACCAACTTTTAGATATATGAATTGTATGAACATAAAGAGATTATTATGCAAGGAGAAATTAGTTAATAGATCTACTGACATCAGATCTTTGATTAAAACTGGCACCTTCCCATGTACTAAATGTTCCTATTGCCATTATATTAGTAAAGATAATGGCTTTACGCCTCCAGACATGAAAAGGAACATAACACCTATGCATTATGCAAACTGCAATACTAGAAACATAATTTATTTGGCTACTTGCGTCCTTTGTGATGCCTATTATGTTGGTTTAACATCACGGAGATTAAAAGATCGAATCTATGAACATGTGTATAATATCAGAAAGAATAATCTTAATAATGCCTTAGCTTTACATTGCAGTATGTACCCCCAACACAGTTTTGTGTTTCAGGTCCTACAGGTGGTGGATTTTAACAAAAGGGAAGGTGATAACCTAAACACTCTGGAGGGCTTTGAGCTAAAATGGATATTGAGACTTAGAGCACATTTATTGCCAGGTCTCAATTCTGTAGTTAATCTCCGACCAGCTCTGATAGGTCCTAGCTAATATGTAAGCACCTAAACTAAGCTTCGTATATGAAGTCATTTCTACCAAAAATTCATAAGATATAAGCATTTTCTGTTACATATATAATTGATTGATATTTTATATTGTTATTATAAATTTATTTTCATTTTTATGTTTATTATTATTATTTTTATAGTAGTGTCTCACACTGCTTATCTTTTTTTTTTTTATTTATTTGGTCTCGTTTGTGATATTTGCTTATGATTTTATTCTTAGAAGAATATAATATTCTTAAGACCTGAGATATTTTATAAGATGTATATATGCTCTTAATATTGGGCGTTTATTGAATTCTTGACACTAGAACCTATTTTTTATCATGGTTATATTTTTGTGATTATATCATCTCTGCCGTGATTAATATGGCAGTGTTTTTACTGTGCTAAGCTTAGCCAGCTGCCACAATACGACAGTTTTCTCTCATGTAATTATTAATTCATTACGATATATACATTGTCATATTTGATTGTGGTTTTGTTTAAAAACATATATTATCTGCACAAGGTCCTTTAGCGAATATGTTGAGACGGTGTAGTCTTTATTATAATAATTCTTATGACTGCATAGATACATATAAATTAATTGTCTTAAAATAAGTATCTTTATGAGATGCAATACTATTTAATAGGAACATATACATCTAGAAACGAGCTAGGATTGTTAGTTTAACAAAAACTTTAGTGGAAGCTACATTATGCATAGCCCTTTCTAAATATGGGCATGGCTTCCTGGTCTAATTTACGGAGGTTTAATAATAAAGCTTGAGTAGCTTGAGTAGTTTTACCTATTTTACAATTTTGTTAATTAATGTGATATACTCTGGTTTGCTTCTTAACTAAATATGGGCATCGCTTCCTGATCTGATTTACTGATACACAATGCTGATGTCTGAAATAGTTTTGTATATCACCGTAAATAATTTAGTATCTATTTGTATGAGATTTATAATGATGAGCTCTAAATGAGCTAAGTGAAACACTAAATAGCTCTCTATGTTGGTCTTAAATACAATGTCAGATAGATGAAACTAATACTACTGTTTTGTTTAGTTTTGTTTGTTGGAATCTTATAAACAAGCTTAAAGCCTGCTAATTGATTTTAATTATTTAATTGGTGTAACTAATTGGTTAATTATGACTAAAGGGGTTTTTATAAAAAGAAATGGGATTTTGTGAATGATTGTAACCTGATGAAGCACAACTTGTTTGTGTGAAAGCGCTCGTTCCTGTTCCACTTTTACATTAAATGATTTTTGGATTACATCGTGGTGGTTTCAAGCAGTTTATTTCATCAAGGTCTGAAAATGTAGTTTGGTTAAAAATGCTTTATTATATACAGTCAAGATTGATGCTAACAATATTCAAATAACATGTTGTTGTGTCTTTCAGCTTTTCCCGGTTAGGGGTCACCACAGCGGAGCTCCGGTCCGCTAATGATTGGTAGTTGATTTTTATGTGCCGAGTTACCAGCCTTGATGCACAACCTTCAACGAAGGTATGCCCATTCACGCATGTCTCAAATAACATAATATTCTAAAATGCTGGATAACCATAACAGTGCTGATAAATATATCCAAAGGTTCTGCATGTATATTCTGATTCTCCTAAATAATATCACCTGAAACAGTCTCGTCTTTCTGAATAGTATCATTAACATTCTGGAATGCTGGATATTTGACCTGACTTTTGTACTCAGACTCGAGTGTGTGTACTGCAAAGACCTTCAGTCCAGATAAACTAACTCATATTCTGGAATAAGAACTATTTTTATTTTATTTTTATTTTATTTTATTTTACATTTGTTGACCGGGCTAGTCCAGCTGGATAATTTCCATTTTCAGTGGAGGCCCGGGGAGAAAAGCTCCTCAGATTAAAGCAAGGTTATAGAAATTAAACATTTACAATAAATGCCTGTGACACAGACAGTGAGCACTAATGCATACATATTAGTCTAGATCAAGTAATAAAAAACATATAGTGCTATATATTTTTTTTTTTTTTTTTTTTATCAGTCATTCAATTAGGGATTCTGAAGAAGTCTCCGTGCCAGGAGATGAAAGCGCTAAATCCGATGTTGTTGTTTTGTTTGGTTTGTTAATTATTAAAGTATTAATTTCTTATACATTTCGCTGATTTGTGGCTCTATGCTGGTAATCGCAACGGAGGTCTAGCAGGTGAAAGTGGGACAAAGGACAGCCTTTATAGTGCCGGGATACTATTGGCATTCAATTAAGTTATTAGTGATCATTGAGAAAGGTTGCAGTTTTGAAATGAGAAAATATGATAGTAGAATAAAGATAGTAGATTAGTCTGGGTTGGTACAAGAGCAGAGCCAGAAGTTGTTCAGATGTAAAAGAAGTTGTTTTTTAAAAAGATGAAAGGAGCCTAGAGAGGTAATGTGTGAGGGGAGGTTATTCCATAATTTGCCTACTGAGTTGGAGAAAAGGCAGTTACTTGCAGAATTTATAATTCTAGTTGTTTTGACTTGTAGCTTTTCGGCGGAACGCAGTTGTTTCAAGTTATTATAGGGGGTCAAGAGGTTACTAAGAGCAGGTGTCTTTGCTGGTTGATATAGAATGCTATGTGTTATTAAGAGTTGTTGATAGATAAGTTTGTTAGGAAGTTCCAACCAGTGTAAGTGTTTTAAGTTTAGACAATGGTGAGTTCTATACTGGGATGCTGTGGCAAAACGAGCTATATTATGGTAGGATGTAGTCAGTTTCCTAAGATTGCTTTTAGAGAGATTAGTGTAAATAGAGGAGGCATATAGTAGTGTTGAGATAAGATGTGATTGTGCTAAGGTGGTTCGTGCTTCTGGTGTAAGGAAGGGTTTAATTCTATACAGTGAACCAATCTTTTATTAACTGCTTTTATAGTGTTATTGATATGAAAATCATAGCTAAGATTATTATCAATAGTAACACCAAGCAGTTTGGTAGAAGAGTCGGGGGAGATGAGGGAATTATCACTTGCAGTAATAGTGAAGTTTAGTTGAGAAGATTTGTGGGTAGGTGAGAATAGTAATAGTTTTGTTTTCTTGGGGTTGAGGAGAAGACATCTTTTTGAGAACCACTGTTCAACGGTAGAAAAGGTAGATTGTGTCAGTGACTGGAGTTCAGTTTGAGTGGAAGCTGTGCAAATGATGGTAGAGTCATCTGCATATTGTATACAGGTAGTGTTTTGGATAGATGATTGGAGATCATTAATAAAGATAGAGAATAAGAGTGGGCCTAGTATAGATCCTTGAGGTACTCCTAAAGAGACAGGTAGTAGAGCAGATAGAGAGTTTTTCCATAGCACTGCTTGTTGTCGATTTTCAAGATAGGATGAAAACCAGGTTAAGGAAGAGAAATCCAGGGCAAGGGATTTTAATATGTGTAAAAGAAGTGTATGGTTGACCATATCGAAGGCTTTAGACAGGTCTAGGAAAAGAGAAGAGGTTAGTTTATTGTTGTTATGGTTACAGTTGATGGTGTTGGTAAAAGAAAGTAGTGCAGTGGTAGTACTATGTGCAGGTCTAAATCCATGTTGAGTATTAGCTAGTAGGTTGTTATGAAGGAGATGGTTAAGTAGTTGTTTATGTATACATTTTCCCATGATTTTAGCTAGTGGAGATAATAGTGCTATAGGGCGAAAGTTTGAAAGGTCAGTGGATTTGCCTCCTTTGTGTAAGGGTATGATGTGTGATATTTTCCAGATTGCTGGGAAAGTACTTTCTTTTATGGATCTGTTTATTAGGATAGAAACAGGGTAGGCAATAGCTTTAGCTGCTACTTGAAGGAATTCAGCAGGAAGCTTATCTGCTGAGGGGGTAGTGGGTTTAAGTTTTGTAAAAGAGATTGTATGTAGGAGGTGGGTATGGGTTGAAGTTGAAGGGAAGAAGGGAGTTGTTGATGTTATTTAAAAGCAGTTGAGAAGCATCAGGAGATAAGTGATTAGCTAGACTTTGTATGGAAGTAGTAAAGAAGGTATTGAAGTTGTTGGCTATTAAAGAGGGATTATCAGGGTCTAAATTCTGTGGGTTGGGTGTTACTACTTTGCCTGGGGTAAGTAGATTATTGATAGTGGACCAGAACTTCTTTGGTTCTTTTTTGGTGGATTGCTGGAGTTCAAAGTAATAATTCTTTTTATCTGAAAGGATGGCTTTTTTGGTCTTGTTTCTGAGCTCTCTGAAGGTTTGATGATCTGTTGGGTTTCTAGAGGAACGCCATTTTTTCCAAAATTTATTTCTGAGTATAATTTTTTGTTTAGTATTAGAGGTTAGCCAGGGTGCTGTTTTGGTCTTTGTTCTAATGGTACGACTTGGGGCATGTTGGTTTAAGATTGCAAGGAATGCTGAATTGAAATGTTCAACAGCATTGTTAAGTGAGAGGTGTTTTAGAGGGGTCCAGTTGTATTGTGAAAGTTCTGTTTGAAACTGTTCAGGATTAAATTTCTTTTTTGAATATAGTGTTCTATGAGAGGTAGGTAAGCTTAGGTTAGTTTTAACTCTAATGACATAGGTGAGGAGTGATCACTAAGGTCATCAGGAAGGATGCCAGTTTGGTAGGTTTGAAGGGGGAGTTTGTAAGAATCCAGTCTAAGGTGGTTTCTTTTTGCTCTTTTATTTATTCTAGTGGGACTATCAATTAGTTGTTTGAAACCATAAAGGTTTATATGGGAGGTAGGGTTAGCATTGTTACAGGATTTCCAATCAATGTTAAAGTCCCCAAGGAATAGTGTTTCCTGAGGGAAGTTATTAGAGAGTTGTTCAAGAAGCTGTTCTAAAGTAGGGATGTTATTTCCAGGGGGGAGGTATGCACAGATAATGTTTATTGCTTTAGTAGTGTTAATTTGAATTTTAGAGCAGATTATTTCAGCATTATTGTTTTGGGTAAGGGTAAGGTCAAGTAGAGTAAGCTTCAGGTTCAAGAACTAGAAAGAACCCTGGAATCCAACAAACCAAAAACAAAAGCAGCAAAACCAATTGCAGCAAAAATTCCAAGGAAGCAGGATTTGAGCACAATTCAGTACACTTTATTTGGACAACGTACAACGTGGGTTAAGCACTTTCATCTGAATAAAAAGACTTCATCAGAACATAGTAAACAGAATCACATTCCCTTATATACATAAAAAGCCCGCCTTTTACATCAATCACTCAATAAGCTACCTAATTAACATTGAATTAGTTAATAAAACCTTTCTCACACGTATTTAAACAAAACATTAAAATTCCTAATAAAATATTTATCCTCAGTGTCACTTTTCTGACCATATCTGCATACCATAAAACAATTTGTAAAGAAAAGTACAATAAAGTACTATAGTAAACATGTATTTGGACCCTAGTCTAACCAACATCCTTTCCAATACTGAACTCTATACAGTCAAATAAAATCTATCATAACCAACATCAAAACTAAATAATGTCAATGTACCACCATCTTATATAAAATTAAAAATGAAAGAAATACGAAAATAAGAATATAAGAAAATACATAACACCTAAAAGTACTGCTACATGTTTGTGCTTCTAAACTAAACATACTGTACATATTCAGACAGCACTTACTGATAATATATGACAAATAACAATTCTAACAATAAAATGTGTCTAATGGACTTAAATATCTAAGTGTATTACACTCTAACTAAAGGTTTGGTAGGAATTACTTCATTGAGACCAGGGGAAATAGCAGCATTGAGTCGTATCTGTCATTTGATTTCCTTTTCACTTACTACTGCTTTGATATTCCCCCCTCTAGGATTGGGTAGTACCACTTCCAAAATAGCAAATTTGAAGCCTGTACACCCTGGTTGAGGGAGGAAACCTCATAGTGTGAAGAATTGTTGAGCAGGTCAAAGATTTTACTAATGTATTTTTCTTGATCGTATAATACTATCCCTCCCCCTTTGTCTGCTGACATGATTCTTATGTTGTGTTCACATAAAGAATCAATAATGGTGTTGACTTGTTTACTTTGAGCACAGTCAGTCCTATTGTACTTGTATTTATTATATAAAGCATACAGTTCCGTATTAATCACATTTTCAAAAGATACCAATGTTTTGAACATAGGAGGGGTAAATGAACTTTTCTTTCTTAAGTCTCCTGTAGATACCTGCTGGAGGGGACTATGATGAAAAAACACCCCAAGATTCACCTTCCTAAGAAATAATTTTACTTCAACCAACGTATCAATAAGGTCCAGTGATTTATCCGGAATGAACTTCATTCCCTTAGAAAATACATGGAGTAACTCAGGTCGCACTTCATATGTGCTATAATTGTAAATTTTAACTTCACCACTAGTGTGCAAAATATTACTGAATGGTAATCCTCTCTTATAATCTATAGTATCCGTCAAGGTTTTATCAAGATCTAAACTATATTGATTGCTGTCATGTGTTTCAGCAAACTCTCCTAATAATTCCTGTGTCTGTTCCATCTGTACTGTCCCTTCCCTTTCCGTTTTACTGACTGCCAATTGTTGTAATCCCTCCCCTCTTCTAAAAAATTGTCCTCAAACTGATGATAATTAGTGGCATCTTGTCTCCCAACATATTTCACTTCCTTGTTGTTCTCCCTTTCCTGTCTAAAGTTCCATCTATACACTGTTCCTTTCTCATATTGAAGCATATCCCTCTGAAGTTTCTTGCACTTCCTATCAAATACTTTCTTACAATTGTTTTCTGCATAATCATATTGTTTCCGGTAAAGTTTCTCCCATTGGGGAAACAACATATCCCTTTTAATTGATTTGTTCATCCATTCAACCTCATGAAGCAAGGTGCTCAATTTCAAATCATTACAGGTCACTATAAACTGCATGAATTGTTTACCAAAACCATCAAACATATCATTGCAAAGTTTAATATTCTCCGAGTTCATGTCAACCCCTATGGGTTCCTTAAAAAATCGTAGCCCCATCGGGACTATACCACTATCTATACATTTACTCAAGTAAAAATTGTCCACTTGCAATGTCTTAATTCACTGGCTTAACAAGTGCCAGTCTCTCCTTTATGGGCCAACTCTTTTTGTACCTATCACAATAAGGTCTGCAAATGTAGTTTGGTTAAAAATGCTTTATTATATACAGTCAAGATTGATGTTAACAATATTCAAATAACATGTTGTTGTGTCTTTCGGCTTTTCCTGGTTAGGGGTCGCCACAGCGGAGCTCTGGTCTGCTAATGATTGGTAGTTGATTTTTATGTGCCGAGTTACCAGCCCTGATGCACAACCTTCAACGAAGGTACGCCCATTCACGCATGTCTCAAATAACATAATATTCTAAAATGCTGGATAACCATAACAGTGCTGATAAATATATCCAAAGGTTCTGCATGTATATTCTGATTCTCCTAAATAATATCACCTGAAACAGTCTCGTCTTTCTGAATAGTATCATTAACATTCTGGAATGCTGGATATTTGACCTGACTTTTGTACTCAGACTCGAGTGTGTGTACTGCAAAGACCTTCAGTCCAGATAAACTAACTCATATTCTGGAATGCTGGGTATTTAACCTTTCCTGTATGTCAGTCAAAAGGAACCAACTAACTTTGTCTGAAGTATTTGTTAATAATACCAAAACCCTGTTTTACATGTCTCTTTACTAAAGTCACAAAGCCTTGTAGCATACAAAGAAAATGTGTTTGTACTCAAATGTACAGCACATTTTGTTCTTATCAGTATTCTTGACTGAAGGTTATTTCCACTGGATTATTAAAACTTTATGTAGTAAAGACTGATTTAATATGGATGCATTTCTAGACTTATGCAAAAAAAATACTGTATTTTAAATGACACCTAATGTAACAACTGCTGTTCTATATTCATGAGGCATGAAGTCTACTTGGAGGCAACAGTTAAAAAGTGATTCCAGGGGCCCCGATACATTTCATGCTATTTAGAAGGTATCCTGGGATATTGGTAGGCCCCATCGATGAAGTGTTCTTGGTCTAAGAGAGAGCATTGAGGACCTGTTCTGTAGTGATAGTAGGGGGAGTTACTTTTGATGATATTTTCTGACGGAAGGCTGGGGGGAGAGGGCTATAGTTGGGGCAGAATTTGTCAAGCAGTAGGTTTGCTACATCCTCTGGCTTAATATAGGTGGCTCTATTAATAGTGAGCTCTGCACACAATTGTGTGTTGCCTTTGAGGTTTCAGACATAGCTAAACAATGCCCAGTGGTTGTCCTTGGCCTTGGAGGCCAAATTTACCTCAAATTTGGCTTTGGTAGACTTTATTTGTCCTTTGGCTAATTGGTTTATTTTCTGATGTCATTCTTAGGAGGTGCAATATTTTTCAGCATGGAAGGAGATGGTCAACAGACCACACTACTTTGCCAGGGATGGTCTGCACCTCTCCCCTCTGGGCCTTTGCATATTGGCGAAAACATTGTTCTCCCTCATAATGACATTTTTAGGCAATGCCAACCTGCAAGTAATTTCAGCATAGCAAAACGTGTGTGTATTTCACCTAGAAGAGCTTTGGTGTTACATTTCAGTGCCTTAGTATATGTTGGTCTATGTGCTTGCTTCATGCTATATGTGATGGGTTCAGTGTGTGTACTACTGGCAATCTGATTGATATTAGGAGTGCTTTTAGGTGAGAACTTTGCCTCCAGTGACATTCTGTAAATACATCTCTCACATACCAGTTTGTTTGAGAATTAGCTGTCTGTCAGTAAACATGAGACAATCGGGATGCTGATATCCTCCAAGCTGGTAACAGAGATATCAGGAAAATTTGAAAAGGCAAGGAAATACTACATTTGCAACATATATCTTTTGATATATACATTTAGACCCATTACAGAATACTGTTAGTTTTTTTGCTGATACAATTCATCTCAGCAGAAGAAACTGGAATACAGTGGATTTAAAAGGTTTACACAAGCCTGTTAAAATGCCAGTTTTTTTGTGACATAAAAAATGAGACCAAATAAATAATTTCAAAACTTTTCCCACCTTTAATGTGACCTATAACCTGTATAATTCAATTGAAAAAAAATCAAATCTGTTGGGGGGAAAAAATTTAAAAAAATAAAAAAAAATGTGCAATAAGCTGGTTGCATAAGTGTGCACATACTTAAACTAATACTTTGTTGAAGCACCTTTTGATTTAATTACAGCATTCAGTCTTCTTGGGTAGGAGTCTATCAGCATGGCACATATTGACTTGGCAATATTTGCCCACTCTTCCTTGCAAAACCTCTCCAAATCTCTCAGATTGTGAGGGCATCTCTTGTGCACATTCCCCTTCAGGTCACCCCACAGATTTTCTATTGGATTTAGGTCTGGGCTCTAGCTAGACCATTCCAAAACTTTCATTTTTTTTTGTTGAAGCCATTCTTTTGCTGATTTGGATGTATGCTTGGGGTCACTGTCACGTTGAAAGGTGAAATTCCTCTTCATCTGCATCTTTCTAGCAGACACCTGAAGGTTTTGGGACAAAGCTGACTGGTATTTGGAACTGTTTATAATTCCCTCCACCTTGACTAAAGCACCAGTTCCAGCTGAAGAAAAGCAACCCCAAAGCATGACACTGCCACCACCATGCTTCACCATGGGGATGGTGTTCTTTTGGCGATGCCAACTGTTGTTTTTGCGCCAAATGTACCTTTTGGAATTGTGGCCAAAAAGTTCAACCTTGATCTCATCAGACCATAACACATTTTCCCACATGCTTTTGGGAGACTTGATGTATTGTTTTGCAAATTTTAGCCAGGCCTGGATGCTTTTCTGTGTATGAAAAGGCTTCCGTCTTGCAACCCTACTCCATATCCCAGACATATGGAGAATACGGGAGATTGTTGCCACATGTAGCACACAACCAGTACTTACCAGAAATTCCTGCAGCTCCTTCAGTGATGCTGTAGGTCTCTTGGCAGCCTCCCTGACCAGTTTTCATCTTGTCTTTTCATGAATTTTGGAGGGATGTCCAGTTCTTTGCAATGTCACTGTTGTCCCATATTTTCTCCACTTTTTGATGACTGTTTTCACTGTGTTTCATGGTATATCCAATGCTGTGGAATTTTTTTTGTACCCTTCTCCTGACTGATACCTTTCAACAATGAGATCCTTTTGATGCTTTGTAAGCACTCTGCAAACCATGGCTTTTGTTGTAGCAGGCAACTGAGTACATGTCAGGCAAATCCTATTAGGACAGCTGAACTTTATTTGGGGTTAATCAGGGTCTCTTTAAATGATGGCAGGTGTGTACCCAAGAAGACTGAATGCTGTAATTAAATCAAAAGGTGCTTCAAAAAAGTATTAGTTTAAGGGTGTGCACACTTATGCAACCAGCTTATTCTAGGTTTTTTATTTTTTATATTTTTCCCCCAACAGATTTGTTTTTCAATTGAATTGTACAGGTTAAAGGTCACATTAAAGGTGGGAAAAGTTTTGAAATGATTTATTGTGGTCTCATTTCTTATATCACAAAAACCTAGCATTTTAACAGGGGTATGTAAACATTTTATATCCACTGTAGATTAGAAAATGTTCTCTACACAAACAGCGGTTAGACATCTAACAGACATGGGATAATTTTAATATTTATCATTGCTCTCTGTTGGTTGCATACTACTACTAGGTGATTTAATTGGGCTATACAAATGTCTTAAGAATGATTTCCTACCTACCATGTTGGGTATTAGTCTTTCCAAACAGAATATCCTCAACAGGAGTAATATGCCTGCTTGAGATGCAAATCCAGACAAGAACGTTAATCGAGACTTCTTTTTCCACTACAAAGGTGGTAAACTATGGAATGCCTTACCAACACACATTAGAAATATGGGGAGTCTGGAGATCTTTAAGAAGTCTTGCTATAACTTGGTTTAATACTACAATTTTTGATTCTGGTTTATCTCTTGACAAACTCTAAAATGGCCCCAGTGGGCTCTGAGTTTATATATCATAACATTGCACATAATATTGAATATTGAAACAATAGTAGCTTCTGACCCTCAAAATGTTCAGAAATCAGAAACACAATGCAAAGTAAATGTAATAAGCTTCAAGTAAGCTCTGTGTAGCAAATGATTAAAAAACATAAAATATAAATGAAAACGAACCACCAGCTGCCAATAAACTATGTAATGATACTTCATTATTATGCCAACTGATGTGTACTTACTAGGCAAGTTTCAGCAAATACATGCTAAATGCATGCTCAGTTTATGCTTTACACCTCTCCTACATGGCAGAAGCCACAAAGGAACATTAAAATCTCTTTACTAAATAAGATTAGAAAAGGTAGGATTTTATTTACTTAAATAATGTCATTGTATGACTGCAATAATCCATAACTGGGTGTGGTTAATGCTCACTTTATCCACGGTAACTTTTTTTTGGGCTTCACACTGCTTATCAAACCACAGCATCTGTGAGTAAATCTAGCATTATCCTTACCCAGTAAAGTATCATTCATAAGATAATGAACAAGAAAGGCACACAAAAATCAACAAATAAATAAATCATAAGTCTTACTGTGTGAATAATAAACTTAATAAATGGGTCATTTAGTCATGGCAAGGGCAAAAAATAGCACATTACTTGTGCTGTTATTTTTCTATTCTTCTGACTTTGCATTTTATATGTCCCACCCATGAGATAGATAGATAGATAGATAGATAGATAGATAGATAGATAGATAGATAGATAGATAGATAGATGAGAGAGTAACAGCGATGTGCAATCGTGCACACTAATATGGGGGAGAATGTAAGAACTTGCATTAGTTGTAAGGGTCGAAAATTGTACTATTTTTTTCATGAACAAAATTAGTATTGTTGATGTGTAAAATAGGTTTCCATCAAATCATCCATAATATTCAAGAACGATCTACAAGGAAAATCGTTTGAAAGTGACATGTAAATAAAGCTTAACAGAAAAGAGGAGAACACAGTGCAGTTTATTTCAAATAATGCTGACAACAACCCACAAAAACAACATGGTTACTTACCTCTGAACCTAGCATGGTAATTGATAATTACTTGCCTATTTTCAACTTGGAATATGGATTGCCAGTGCTCACATGAGGCTCTCAATGAAGTTATGCTTAATGAAAACTCTACACAGAAAGTGAACTATATCTTGATCACTTGAGTAGTTCCACCCCTTAACAGCAGTCTGTATGATTTATATTACTATATAATTTGTTAGACATTGGAATGATCTGAAGCTGGTGTGTAATACTTTATCTGAAGCATTTTACTTCTATGTAGTGCATTGAGCACAGTGATTACAACCTACTATTCGGAAAAAAGACAAATCAGTTATGCACTACAGTGGCACAAGACAATCTGTTTAATTGTTAAGCACCCCATGCTTAAGTTATTAAGGTTGGGTCTAGTGGTAGGCAGTCAAATCTACCAGTGCTGACCAATAAAATACCTGTTTCTGCCTGCTGTCTCTACCAACATGTTCCTGACTTATTGTTATAAACTTAAAAAGTTGCTTGTTTCTTTTTCACAGAGTAACCTTGATTTAAGTGTAAGTTGGTATGTAGACTTGCAAGAAAGTATCAACCTTCTTCCAGAAAAAAAGTAGTGTAATGCCAAGTTTTTGTTACTCTTTCCAGTGGTAGGTATAACAGCAATATTGTACTTTACTGGCTCACCTTTAGTTTTGCGCAGGAGTGGGCATGGTCCAGATGATTGACGAGTGAACCTGAATATGAAATAAGGCATGATTGGTATGCCATGCATATTAGCTACTGACATCATGCATACAATGATTGTAGATGAGCAGCATTTCCAACAGGCTTGTTAACAATTATTAAAAGAAGTTCATCGGAATATTCCATAGTAATGGCTGTCTAACTCAGCTACTCATCTACATTCATTGTATGCATCATGCCAGGGGCCGGTAAGCCGGAGTTGGTATATCCGAGTGGTGGAGGTGTTGGGGGGGGTGCAGTGCCCCTACAGGGGGGTGCAGGGGGCTTGCCCCCTGAAAAAGCAAAGGGAAAACATGTAATTGCTGTTTCTCCTACAAGAAAAGACGTGGAAATTCACACCTTTGACATTCTTTTCTGGCTTGAAAACCATGGCATGTTGGTTATTCATGAGAACAGTGACACGTCAACCAGCTGGGGTGGGGTTTGGGCAGCGCTTGCTACTGCGCATCTGATGAGCCAGTAAAGTAAAATATCGCCGGTATAACTATCCTTGCCATCATCACCCACTCTTATGTTATGGTGTGAAGCTGCTTGCCACTCCATGGCTGCTGTATCTTTCACAGTTTACATTTCACAGACTTTGTTAGTGACTTGTTTATGCCATACAAACTGAGCTACATTTCTGCAGAAAATAATGCAGGATTTCACACACACACACACACACCTAGCACTGGCATAATACTCATAAGTTACCACCACCCTCTTAGGTCACAGAGTGGCAGGAGTACTATGTTCACAAGGCGTTAACTTACATTTACTGTGGAACACAATGTCTTCTATAAATTATGCCTTGCAGTCTAAAATTAATGTTTACGTCTCATTTTATAAATAAGACAATACTCATTTCAAACCAAACCTCTTCTCACAGCCAACCTGTCATGCTTCCTTTAATTATTTTTAAATGCTCTTTTACTCTGCTTTTGCAAAACATATAACCATTTCCTAACATTCTGTAAATGACTGCTGTTTACATAAATATTTGGCCAGCAAAGTTTACTTGTGGTACCATGTTTGACAAATTGCATACCTTTTTCTCCATTGTGCTCTGGATCACTCATGCTGATACTAAACTTAAAAAAAAATCAGTTACATTTTAAATCTCCTTTCACATGCTGGAATGTTACTTTATTGAAAACTGTTAACAGAATGTTTGCTTCCTTAATGGCATGATGCTAAAATTGTTATTTATGTGTTTTTATTTGACACTTGAGTAATGGACATAAGTGATTATGATTTATTTATTTATTCAGTCATTCACTTATTTTTATTAAAAGGACAGTTTTACCCAGGAATAGCAAATTTTTCAGTATAAGCGTACGAAGATAAGTTCTAGTTACAAGTAAAAAAAAGTAATTACTTACATATATTAAGATAATAAAAACAACATTATATACATTTTTGAGCAAGTAATAATGTTAAGTACAGAAGCAGAAAACATCAACATCTACACATTGTAAAAACTACAGCTACTTTACTGGTGTCCATCACAACAAGGAAAAGTCAGTGTCATATAACTGACTCCAGCATGTGGGTGCTCCATACTCAATACCACTTATTTTACAAATGAGCAAGAATGAAAGCAGCCTGACACTGGTATATACACTGGTCAAGGTACTTCTAGTCATAACTACCTGAAGGCATATGATTAGAGGAATGAAACAAAATACAGCAGTAGAAGAAGTGAAAGGAAGTTAAAAATGAAAGAAAAGGCTGAGAGCATAACAGAGTGATAACTTAAGGGTAGTTAGTACAGGAAGGAAGGAATAGAAAGGATGATATCACAAAGGAAAGGATCCAGAGAGCAGAAGGAGGAGGTGAAGGTAATAGATTTCAAATACAGCATAAAGGGGATAGGAAGGAATTGGAGGGAAGGAAGAAACAGAAAAGAAGAGCTGAACTCAAACAAGGAAGGATACTGAAGTTGTGTCAGTGTGTAATATTGAATCATTAAATGACTGAAGGAAATAAATGACTTCACTATGTATTCTTGTTGCAATAAGCCTAAGAAAGCACTCGTATTAAAAGTGAAACACAAGTGTCCAAGGCCGCACACACTCCACACTGTTTTGGGGAGTTTTGTCCTCTCCCATTTGTTCTGCAACTGTGGATCTGGCATATGTATTAGGTGTGATACTACAGGGTTATTCCTCTACACAAAATGCTAGTTTCAAGTTGTTCTGTTACTCTGCATGTAACAGTTAGCTTTGGAGGATGAGAAATTGAGGAAGCAACCCTGAGAGATCACGTTTCACTTGCCAAAAGTTGAAGCCCTTTTAGGAAGGTAAAAGGACATCAGGAGACATACTCACTGTATGTAGTTCAGTACATTTTTTCTGGATGGTGGGAGCAACAAGCATGCACTAGGACCCAGGTGTGAAAGCTATAAGTTAAGAAAATAAAGAGAATAAAATTCTTACTTAACTTATGTAAATGCCTTGACTGAGACTGCAAAGTAATTTGTAGCTCATCAGGCATTTGCATGCTTGGCACTTTTTAGTTAATGGATGACAACTGCTCAATTAGCAGAGTTGCAAAGGTAAGGGAAAGAGGTGTGAAATTAACCAACCTCTTGGTTCTTTTATGCAGTTTTCTTTTTATTGTTTAGCTGGTGCTGTGCAAGAGAGTGGAAAAGGTATGTGAGTGACATCAGCAATTACAAATGTGATGTTGGGGAAGGTGTAAAGGCATTGTTTCTGCAGCACTTTAAATATGCTTCATCACCAGCAGCCTTTTACAGAATTAATATATTTACACAGTCTGTTAGGGCCGCGGTGATGCACCGGTTAGCGTTGTTGCCTCACAGCAAGAGGTTCTCCCGTTCGATTCTCGGCTGGAGTGCCTTCTGTGTGGAGTCTGCATGTCCTCCCCGCGGTCGAGTGACACTAAAGACATGCAGGTAGGTGCGAGTGTGAATAAGCGTGCATTCGTTGTAGGCTGGGTGTCGGGCTGGCAACTCAGCACCGTAAAACTCCACTGCCAATCTTGAGCAAACAGGAGTTCCGCTGCGGCGACCCCTAAGTGGGAAAAGCCGAAAGACACAGTCTACACTGGCTAGTGGTGGTTGAATTGCATTATTATTGTTATTGTTATTGTTATTATTATTATTATTGTTATTATTATTTTATTATTATTTTTATTACTATTATTATTATTATTATTATTGTTGTTATTGTTATTATTGTTATTATTATTGTTATTGTTATTGTTATTATTGTTGTTATTATTATTATTATTATTATTATATTATTATTATTTTTTTTTTTTGTTGTTGTTATTGTTTTGTTGTTGTTATTATCTGGGATCTGGTTGTGACCACAAAAATAAAACTTTTTTTAATAAGAGATAGGACCAATAATAGTACACAGAGGTAAGAAATACCACAGATTGTAAAGTAGATGTACCCACTGACTGGGTAGTAAGGAAGGTAGTTAGAAGAAAGTGAGAGATGGCTGTCTAGGCCTATCCTACAATTTGACACTACCTGAAGAACTATCTAAATAAACTACAATGACAACAACAACAATGAGTGAAATACTATGAGGAGGAAAGGGAAGCTGAAAGACTGACTAGACTGGTCAAATGGTATATTTGTACTTCAACCACTGTCTTAGCTACATAGATTTCCAAGGACACCAACAATAACAGAATCACCCTGAGCTATTCGGAAAACTGGCAAGGGTTAACTTACTACTCCACAGTAAAAGTTTGTATCCTGCAAAAAACAAGTATAATATGGTGAAGTCCCAGGGCTATAGATTAGTTAGAATTACCACCGAGATGAAACTATTTTTGAGAAACCTAACTTAGAGAACGATTTCCTACTGAAAGGCTAAGAAAGTCAGATGTTAAACATCCTGGAACCCACTACAGAACTAAAAAGGACTGAAGCATCTTCACTCAGCCTTCCCAGTAGGGGAATGTTAAGAAATTTCATGAAGAATAACAGATGTAAAAATAGCTGCATCCTGACATACACTTTGGATGGATTATCACAGTATCAAAAATGCTATACTAAAAAATTAAAATAGGGTGGAATGGGTGCAGAAGAGTGTCAGGAGTGATTTGTGACAGACGGCTACCAGTATAAGTGAAAGGAAAGGTCTACAAGAGGGTAGTGAGACCAGCTATGTTGTACAGGTTGGGGATGGAGGCATTGACAAAAAGGCAGGAGTCAGAGCTGGAAGTGGAAGAGTTAAAGATGTTAAGATTTGCAGTGGATGTGACAAGGATGGACAGGATTAGGAATCAGTATATTAGAGGGTCAGCTCAGGTTGGACTGTTTGGAGACAAAGTCAGAGAGGTGAGATTGTGCTGGTTTGGACATGTGCTGAGGAGGGATGATGGGTATATTGGGAAAATGATGCTAAGGATGGAGCTGCCAGGTAAGAGGAAAAGAGGAAGGCCAAAGATAAGGTATATGGATGTGGTGAGAGAGGACATGCAGGTGGTTGGTGTGACACAGCAATATGCAGAGGACAGGAAGAAATGGAAACAGATGATCCGATGTGGCGACCCCTAACAGGAACAGCAAAAAGAGAAGATCATCACAGTATCAAAAATAGTATTAAAGAAAACTGGACCATTATCACAGGAAACCCTTATCTGATTAACATCTTAGGTGAAGCCCCATCCTTTTTTTTACAGGAAGGCCAGGAACATTAAAAGTTTTGTTGAATTTAAACATAGACAATTGGAAGCTAATTGTACATTTTGTATATTTATACATCAAGGTGATAGTTTTTATTGTCCTTATATAGCCGTGGAGGTGCAGCTGTTAGTGTTGTCGCCTCACAGCAAGATGCTCTCTTGTTCGATTCTCGGCTGGAGTGCCTTCTGTGTGGAGTCAGCATGTCCTCCCAGTGGTCGAGTGACATAAAAGACATTCAGGTAGGTGTGTGGGTGAATGGGTGTGTCCTCCTTGAAGGTTGGGCGTCAGGCTGACAACTCGGCACAGTAAAAATCCACTGCCAATTATTAACAGACCGGAGTTCTGCTGTGGCAACCCCTAACCAGGAAAAGCCAAAAGAGTTTTTATTAAGATCAGTGCAGGGGGTGACTGTAACACTACAAAAGTAATTTACAGGGCAAAGTGCAATGAATGTGATGCATTTTATGTGGGCAAGACAGTAAATAAATTTAAGCATAGGAGTTCATGTCATCTGGCAGAAATCCACTCTGGATGTAAAAATAATGCATTAGCCAAACACGTTGCTCTGCATAAAATACACAAATTTTAAGCTCCAGATACTGAATCGCATAGACAGGGGTAATCTTATAGGTTCATAGGTTCATAGATTCATACTAGGCTATCTGCCCTGGGGCAATTATAAGCCTAGCCCGATTCTGTATGGCTTATGCCACCCCTTGATTTGAGTATACTGTGCCCTTTTTAAGGTTTAGTTTACTGTGCCTCTGTCTAATAGTGACACAGGAGTAATCCCTGGGACAAACCTACGATCCCCCATCCACTTATCGAGATTCTTCTTGAAGAGATTCAGTGAGGTGCTCTGCCTCACATGAACTGGAATTCTATTCCAGAGCGAAGGGAGCCTCTGGGTTATGAACCTGTCCCTCCAGCAAGTTCTATTTATTTCTGTGCTGAGGTTCAAGTCCCTCGAGCGTGTGGCTCTAAGGGATTTAGATTTACTGAGGTGGAGCATGTCCATTAATTCTGGATTTGACATAGTTTGTATGTCAGGCATAGATCGCCTCAGTAGGCGGTATGCAACTGAGTAGAGCTGGAGTTTTTAACTGAGCAGCATATGGCATCTGTTTGAGACCCTTGATCCTCTTGGTGAGATACTTTTGGGGTCTTTCTAATTGCTGCAGGTGTCGGGTAAGGTACATCCCAAAAGGGCATTGTATTCTATGATGGGCCTGATGAGGGATGAATAAAGGGGCACGATTACCTCTCTTGATCTAGATGTGAAACCCTTTGTGATGAGGTGGGCTATGTAGAAGGTCTTTCTAACCACTTTGGCAATGTGGTTTTCAAAGGAGAGATTGCTATCAACTTGGATCCCCAGGTCCCTAATAACTTTCTCTGTACTTAATGGGTTTCTGCCTATGTGGTAATTTGTGGGCACATTGTTTTTGCCAAAGGGTATTTTGCCAAAGGGTATGACTATACATTTTTTGGCATTTAGCTTTAAACCATGGTGCTGGCACCAGTTATCTGTCTCTGTGAGACCTTTTTGAAGGATGTTTGTGTCAGCTGGAGAGTTGATTATGGCGCCCAGTTTGCAATCGTCTGCGAACTTGGTGAGCCATAGTCCTCCCACATTTGCCAGTATGTCGGAAAAGTATATACAGAAGAAGAGTGGTCCCAGGACAGAACCCTGTGGGACGCCACTTGTGACCGGTTTCGAGTCTGACATGGCTCCAGCAGCTCTCACTCTGTGGGTTCTGTCTTTGAGCCAGTTTGCGACCCATCTTGTGACATAGGGGTTTATATTTAAGCTGGATAGCTTATCTATGATGCCCGAGTGGGGTATTGTGTCAAATGCCTTTGCAAGGTCCAGATAGGCTGTGTGGATTACCTTCCCTTCATCTATGGCTTTGGTGACTGCTTCAAAGAAGTCAACCAGGTTCAAAAGGCAGGATCTGCCCTTGACCAAGCCGAACTGGGTAGGATCTAGTGTCTGTAGGTCCCCAATGTCTTTGTTTATGAGTTCCATGATGATCCTCTCCATAGCCTTGCAGACTAAGCTAGTCAGGCTTATGGGGCGATAGTTTCCAGGGTCCATAGAGGCTCCACCTTTGTGGAGTGGGACCACTGTTGCTGTACGCCATTCTGTGGGCACATATCCTGTAGTGAGGCTGAGATTGTATAGCTGTTTTATTTGAGGGATTAGTTCCTCTTGTAGTTCATGTAGGATGCAACCTGGGACGCCATCTGGTCCCATGGAAGCAGTGTTTTTGCTTTGGAGAGGGCAGCCTTCACCTGAGCATCTGAGATGTTTGGGAGGCAGCCCTCTGCCGGGATAGATACTTGCTCTTTTGGGGGGGGGTGGAGAAGTTTGCACTGAACCTGTCTGCCAGGATATTGGTGATGTCTGTGGGTTCAGTGTATTTTTGTCATTTAGAATCAACTCAGAACAAGTCTGGGAGTTGCATCCCAGGTTTCTAACATAACTGAAAAAAGCCTTATGATTGTCTTTGGTGTCCTGTGCAATTTTTCTCTCAAAGCTGGCCTTGGAGGATTTTATGAGGGATCGTAATTTTTTGCTAGTACTGATCAGAGATGCCTTCCCTATTAGGGATTTTGCTCTATCATGTAGTAGCTTCCTCCTTCTGTTGTACAGTTTATTTATGGCAGGGGTCCACCAGACTGGACGCCTGCCTTTGGATGATTGGGTCTTGGTTTTGTTTGGGATAGCATGATCCATGCATTCCTGGAGATGTCTGTAGAATGCATTTATAAAGGATTCTGCAGTTTGAGCTGTAGTTTCCACAGGCCCTGGGGCCTTGAAGGATTCCACTTTGGTTTTGAGAAGTGAGAAGTTCGCTTTTGAGAAGTTTTTCACTGTGGTTTTCTGGGCTGGGGTGGGGTTGGGATGTGGACATCCAGTGAAATTAATTTATGGTCTGATCTTACCAATGAGGGATATACTTCTGGTGTGGAGCATAGAGTCCCCATGTTGGTAATGATCAGGTCTAGTATGTTTTCCCCTCTTGTGGGAGTGGTGACTAGTTGTTCCATAGCATTTGAGTTTATAATTTCCAGGAATCTTTGGGCTAAGGTGCTGGGGCTTGAGTAGTGCTCCCAGTCAATGTTTGGGTAGTTGAAGTCGCCCAATATAATGGTGTTCGGAGAGATCTTCATGTTCTCCAATGTTTTCAGGAAAGCCGAATGGGATTCCTGACTTTGAGAGGGTGGTCTGTAGGATGCTATAAACTGAAAAGCAGTCTTGCCCACTGTTAGTTGCACATGGATGGTCTCCCATACTTCGTGCAATGCCACTAACCTGGAGGTGTGGATATCCTTGATAAATATGGAAACTCCCCCTCCTTTTGTGGTTCGGTCCGGGTTTTGGTGCCGAAAAGCATGATACGAGGTATAGCCTGGTAGTGCTGGGGTGCTCTCTGGAGCCTTGAACCAGGTTTCTGTCACTGCACAGATATCGATGTTCTCCATATTGAGAAGAGCTTCGAGTGCATGCATCTTGAGGTTTAGACTTCTAGCGTTTAGCAGCATTACCCTTAGTTTCTTGTTCCTTGTGCTGTCTATGGGGGTGGGTTTGACTTTTGAGCCTTGCCTAAAAAAGGCACTATGGGGGTGGCAAGAGCCTTTGCCAATATCAGAAAGCCCAGTGGTGACAGGTGCAAGCTGTCCCTAGCGAAGCAACGTGGCTTGTCGAGCATGTCATCACAGGCTGACAGACACTGGATCCCCTTTGAATGACACCAAAATTTTAGCCAATTGTTAAAATCGATCATTTTGTCTTTGTACTGTGGCATCATTCTAGGTGAGGGTAAGATGCTGCTCAAGGTCAGGGTCATACCAGCCTGGGCTACATGATCAGAGAGCTCTTCTATGTCTCTTTTCATGTAGTCCAGGGAGGTACATCTCAGGTCATTCACACCAGCATGTACAATGACCGAGTCATATTTGTATTTGCTTTGGAGTGACCTGAGTGCTTGTGTTATGTGTCGGATCCTAGCACCCGACAGGCAGCTCACCATGACCTTCTCTTTATTCAGCCTGGTGAGCGGGACGTCAGTGTGTCTGACAATAGAGTCACCTATAACAAGAGTATCAGGTGTGTTATTCAGCCTTAAGGGCTGTGGCTGCTTGGCACACTGACTTTATGGGTTATGTATTGTGTGTGTTTTGTTTTGAGGTAGTGTTTGCTTGGATGTCTGCTTTGTAGGTCTCTGTTGCTTAGGTAGATTTTTATTTAGAGCCTCCGAGTATGTTTTTGTGAATTTATGTGTTTGGTTTGCTGATGTGGTGGGACTATGTGATAATGGAATTGTGTTGTTGAGGTTACCTTCTCCTCCTGACTGGTTACACCACTTTTGAGATGAGAGAGCTCAGCCTCCAGTTTGGCTAAATAGTTGCATCTTTCACATATATTTGAACCTGTTTGGAGGAGAAGAGGGTCGTCCGTGTACATGAGACAGTTGTAACATTGCCTCAAAATTCCCAGATTCACCAGCTGGACTGGAGAGGAAACCATTGACTGACCTTTGGACATGCTAGAGTAACAGGGAAACTGAATTTAAGCCGGACCAATAGAGGACAGGGTAATCGTAGAGAGTATAAGAGTAAGTAGAGCTTATGGTTTAATAGTGCTAACTTGTAGGATTACTTAATTGGACCAGTGAAGGGCCTTAGAATGAGAATATGGTGTTTAAATTGAGAGATAGAGCAGTTCTAAGGGAAAAAGTGAAGAGCAGACTTTGTGTTGCCAGGAATAGTTTAAACCCAATTAGGCGACGCTGCCCGTTGTTGCGCTATGCTCAAAAACACGTAAAACCTCGCAAAAGAGGGTTTTAAGAGAGGAAGATGAAGGAGTTTTGGAATTGACCCAAAATGACCAATAAAACTACAGTTTCAAGTCAGTAACCACTCCCACAGGGGCAGGCAGGCTGCTCAATGTTTTTCACTGCCACTGATCAACAGAGAGACTTTCCTTTAGCCCAAGCAAAAATGGCCTCACAGAAACTTACAAACAGTTAAAGAACAGCAAGCCTGTAACTGAACTTTTTTAAATCTCAGAAAAGTGGGAAAAAAGAAAGATTTTTTTTTCCAGAGATAGCAGAGGTTAACAAGTATCAACAAGTTATAACAGTGCAGTAAATGACCCCACACAAGAGTGCTAGGCCAAAGACAGATAAAATGCAAGTTTTGAGAAAAAAACGATTTTAAAAATAAGTGTTAACAGGAAATTCAGTAAACAGCTCTAGGTTGTGCTCTAAATACAGTTACTAATGCAGAAATCAAATTTAACAAGCTAGAAAATGCCCAAAATAGGCGGCTATGCAGAAAAACTTAGCAAATAAACAGAGGAAAAATACTTAAAGTCTCAAAAGTGGCTCCTTTCTTCTCTCAGCGTTTTTTCCTCTTGATGGGTGCTTCACCAACAGCCAACAAGCCTGAAAAGACGCCAAACCACGAGGCAACCAGGTTTTAAGAGAGGAAGATGAAGGAGTTTTGGAATTGACCCAAAATGGCCAATAAAACTACAGTTTCAAGTCAGTAACCACTCCCACAGGGGCAGGCAGGCTGCTTAATGTTTTTCACTGCCACTGATCAACAGAGAGACTTTCCTTTAGCCCAAGCAAAAAATGGCCTCACAGAAACTTACAAACAGTTCAAGAACAGCAAGCCTGTAACTGAACTTGAAGGAGACATCCTGAATATGCTGGAAAAAGTGAACTCATGTGGCAATTAAAGCTGAACTCTTTCAGGAAGTGGACTAAACTATTTAAAGTACATAAGGATTATATTATTTTGACGGCTACTAAGTACGGCAGGACCAGCTCGAATGTCACACTGATGGGGAAGGGATGTGAATTTGTTAACATGTATACCAACACACTGTTTTACAGCACAATAAACCACTCCTATATATATATATATATATATATATATATATATATATATATATATATATATATGTGTAGTTAGAAAGTTTCTGATGAAACTATTAGGCGACCCCTAACTGGTGAAAGCTGAAAGAAGAAAAAGAAGATGCATTTAAATTGAAATCTTCCACACAGAGAAGTTTCTTACACTGTTTTGTTTAAATCAAAAATATCAATACTTCACACATCCTCATACGAGACAAACAGACCATGTCTGACTGCGAAAGCAGCAAACAAGATCTGAGGTAAATCAGGATAGCCAGAGGATAACAGGTAAGGGGAAGAGCTTGAGTCTTGGAGCGTAAGTCTGGGAAAAGTAGTCAAGCCAAATTCAAGGTCAGCTCCAAGAACCCATCAGTTGAGGAATGAATGAAAAAGAAAATGCTAGAAGTCTAAACCTCAAAATGGACTCTCTCGAGGCACTCCTAAAAATGGAGAACATCGATACCTGTGCAGCAACTGAGACCTGGTTCAAGGCTCCAGAGAGCACCCCTGCAATACCAGGCTACAACTCTTACCACACTTTTTGCCACCAAACCAAGACCGAAATACTAAAGGTGGAGGAGTGTCCATATTCACCAAGGATATTCACACCTCCAGGCTAGATGCCCAAAACAATGCATCTGAAATTCTCCAGGTGCAACTAACACTAGGTAAGACTGCAATCCAAACTGTAGCTTGCTACAGATTCCCCAACATGCCCCAAGATTCTCACTCCACCTTTCTAAACATAC
Source organism: Protopterus annectens (assembly GCF_019279795.1). Taxonomy (NCBI): domain Eukaryota; kingdom Metazoa; phylum Chordata; order Ceratodontiformes; family Protopteridae; genus Protopterus; species Protopterus annectens. The sequence goes on from NC_056744.1 coordinate 1,768,958,664, forward strand.
TGGAAAATAGTAAGATACAGCCAAACACCCTAATACTTGGTGATTTCAACTACCCTGCCATTAACTGGGAAAACTACTTGGGTACCAACACCTTTTCCCAATGTTTCTTGGAATTCATAAATTCCAATCAATTAATCCATTGTTCCACCAGGGCTCCAATATCCTAGATCTGGTCATTACCAAAATGGGAGATAGATGCTCCACACCAGTGGTCACCCCCTCACTGGTCAAGTTTGACCATAAGCTAATCACCCTTGACATCCACATCCCACCCCCACCCCCCGTAAGGAAACCTCCATAAAAAAACTGCTCCAAAGCCAACTTCATGCAACTCAAGTCAGAAGTGGAAAACTTCATGACACCCATGCAGACGGAAGTTGAAAGTTCGACTGCTGAATCCTACACTAAGGCACTGTACGAGCACATCCATTCGTCCATGAATCATGCCATCCCAAGTAGAACCAAGATGCTCTCCTCCAAAAAAAAGTATGCCAATCTGGTGGTCTCCTGCCATAAACAAACTATACAACAGAAGGAAGAAACTGTTGCAGAAAAGAGGAAAATCCCAGGATGCAAAAAAACTCCCTTACCAGCCTCACTAAGAAGCTGAGATCCCTCATAAAATCCTCCAAAGCTAGTTACGAAAATAAAATTGCCAAAGATTCTAAAGACAACCACAAGGCATTCTATAGTTATGTCAAGAATTTAAATAGCAATGCTCAGATCTGCTCTGAGCTACAACAGAATGACATTAAATATACTGATCCCAAGGATATTGCCAATATCCTGGCAGATCGATTTAGTGCCAACTTCACCCCCCCCTCACCCCCTAAAGGCCCATCTCAATACCAAAAGATTGCCAAATTCCGGTAATCACAGCCACACAGGTAGAAACCGCACGCTCCAAAGCTAAGAATACAGCATACATGGGACCAGATGACATCCTGGGCTGTGTACTACATTAACAACAAAATGAACTGGCACCTCACCTAAGTGTCATGTTTAATCATAGCCTCACCTCAGGCTTCGTGCCAGAGTGGCACACAGCTACAGTTATCCCACTCCACAAGGGGGAATCCACCTTGGATCCCGGGAACTATCGTCCCATCAGTCTGATGAGCCTGATATGCAAAGGCATGGAACGCATTATCATGGAACTTATAAACAAAGACATTGGTGACCTTCAATCACTGGACACCCCACCCAGTTTGGGTTCGTGAAGGGCCAATCTTGTCTCCTGAACCTGACTGACTTCTTCGAATCAGTCTCCAGAGCGGTGGACGAGAGTAAGGTGGTCCACACGGCCTATCTGGACCTCACCAAGGCCTTCAACACCATCCCCCATTCTGGAATCATAGATAAACTTACTAAGCTGGGCATAAATCCCTACATCACTCGATGGGTTGCCAACTAGCTTACTGACAGAACCCAAACTGTAAAAGTAGCCAACTCCAGAGCAGACAAGTGCAGTACCTCAGGTTTCAGTCCTGGGACCGCTCTTGTTTGGCCTCTACTTCTCTGAAGTACAGGTCAACACTAAGGGACTCTGGCTAACAAAGTTCGTAGATGACTGCAAATTGGGAGCCATTACTGAATCCCCAAATTATGTGGATATTCTATAAAAGGGCCTTACAGAAACAGATGCTTAGTGCCAGAGCCATGGGCTCAAGCTTAATGCCAAGAAATGTATAGTTAACCCCTTTGGGAAAAAACATGTACCTATGAATTACCACATAGGGGGCAGTACACTAAACACCTAAAGTGTGATGACAGACTTAGGGGCACAGGTGGACAGTGGTCTCACCTTCGATAACCATATTGCCACAACAGTCAGGAAATCCTTCTATGTGGCACACTTCATTACTAAGGGTTTTTCATCCAGAAAAAGGGAGGTCATTGTCCCACTGTACTCATCCCTCATTAGACCCATTATAGAGTACAACACTCCATCCACTGTGTCCCTAATTGCCTAAGATTGCAGTCTTACCTAGTGTTAGTCTTGGTATGTACCTCACAAGACATCTGCAACAACTGGAAAGGCCACAGAAATACTTCACTAAAAGAATCACAAGCCTAAAGCAGATGTCCTATGCTGACCATCTAAAAAAACTCCAACTATACTCTGTCACATATCACCTGCTCAGAGGCGATCTCTGCTTAACATACAAGGCCATGTCAAACCCAGAGCTGTTGAACATGCTCCACTTAAAGAAATCTCAATCCCTCAGAGCCACACGCTCCAGGGATCTAAAACTTGTCATCACAATGAACAAAACATGATGGAGGGATAGGTTCGTGACCCAGAGACTGCACATACTCTGGAATAGACTGCTCATACATGTCAAGCAGAGAGCCTCCTTGGCTCTCTTCAAAAGGAACCTTGACGATTGGATGGGAGATAGGACATTCACCCCGGAGATCACGTCAGTCACCCTACTAGACAGGGGTCCAGGGAAGTAAATATTGTGGGAAGAAATATTCAGGGAATTGTTATGGCTAGGCTTGTATAGGCCCTAGGGCTGATAGCCTAGTACCAACCTATGAAAGTTTTGTACTCAACACAGGGATAGATCTGGGTTGTCCTATTTTCATCTGGTTCAACCAATGGTACTTAGGTCTGACTCAGATCTAGGTCTTGACTCTTCCCCTACCCAGCGGCCTTTTTTGTCTCCCCCTGAATACTGCAGATCAAGTTTGCCACCTAAAAAATATAGATATCTTACTTTGACCTATGTTTAAAGGAGGCCTGTTAAAAAAAGTATTATGTTTAGAAAAATAAGCACCCAACTGAGATGAGTTTGCAAGACTACTTAAGAGTACCACTCATTCTTTAAGGCAGAGCAGGTGACAATTTATAAGGGGGAAGGATATTGGACCAGACAAAAATAGGACAACATTGACCTACGGTTACAATGAGTGCATAACTTTTGTATCCAGTGTTGTCACTTTTGTCTGATTCATCTGATAGGACAGATGCACTAGCTACCGATTCTCTAGGTGGCCTTAAGGAAGAACATTCCTGAGTACAGCAGAGCAAAAAGAGGAGTGTGATCTGGATTGTATATCTAGTTTACAATCAGACACAGATATGTCAATGGTCGACCATGTTGCAGCAGCACAAATTTTGTCAATAGGAAAATTTTGCTGAAAACTGTGGAAGCTGCCATTGACCCTATTGAATGAGCTATCGGTATTTTTGATAATGGTAAACAAAGTCTGTTATAACCAAATAAAATGCAGATCTGGGATATTTAGTGGGAGGCAGAGAGGGATTAAGGGTAGTTGAAGAGTCAGAGCCTTGGATCCACATGTTTGGAGGTGATGTGATTGGATTTGAGTCAGATCTGTGTCCCATCAGTTGAATAAGATGAAAATGGACAACATCGGATCTGCAGGTTAAAAGAAGTGGCGTGGAAGTGAAATGGATTACTCCTTTATTATGACTATAGAATGTACAAAGCAACTGGGACATGTGGCCATTTATTTATTTATTATTTATTATTGGCATTTGATTACCAGGATAGTCCACTGAGCTGCAAGAGCCAATTATCAATGGAGGCCCAGAGAGAAAAGCTCCAACAATACTGTATATGTAACAGTCTTGAACAATTAACTTAAATTGTACAGGCAAGTTAACGTCAAGAGATTAATTATACATATGAGTAAGTATACACATATACAAAAGTTACACAGATTAATAATAAAACGTTTGGGAAATTATCATGATACATTTAGTGTTTGGATATTTAAACAATTGCTAGGATGTATGGGGTAGAGATGACAGGAAGAATTGTAAGCATTTGAGTGGAAAGTGAAGATGAAGAGGTCAGGTTCTGGACTTAGAAGTAGGAGGTATGGAGCAGTTACAAATTTACGTGGAAGAGAGGTAGTTATGTAAGGAAGTTTAGAAAGGTGCAAGTTTTGGTTAGATCTGACTGCTACAGGAAGAGAGTCCCGGATCCTGGCTACAGAATAAGAGTATAGAAGTTGGTGTGCAGGTAGGCTTGTTTTGTATATCTGTAGATGTTGATTTTTCTGATCCAAGTGATGTTTTGGGTAGGTAGTTGCTGAATAATGAGGAGAGGGTGGGACAAGCTGAGGATTTGTATACTATTTTGTGTGCAGTTGTTAAGTGTATGTAGGAGAGATAGTGTGGAAGTTCGAGATAGTTCCTACCCTTAGATCTTACTTCTTTTTTTCAAGCAGCGACTGGCCAGTAATACCTGGGGTGAATGTATAAATACGCATCCAGTTGTATAATTCAATCTTAAAGGAAGATAGTGTCATAGTGCTTGGTCTGGAGAGGAAGTTTGTTCCAGAGAAGGGGTAGTCACTGCATGACAAATCTGTCTTTTTATTGTGATTTTTTTTACTTGTCAAAGCAGGTTCAGATCTGTGGTTTTAGTGTTCTCTGGATTGTTTCATTTGTGGAAAAATCAGAGGTCTTATTCTGCTGTGTCCCTAATTGCCTAAAACTCAAGGCACATACCTCCCCAAGGAGTCTATAGGACACTGGGATGAGGACTTCAGCCTCTCTTAGGCTAATAGTTGTATACTAGACTGATTATGGGTGCATTTATAAGCTTAGTCATGCATCCCAAATATATCCAACAAGTTTTGTTGCCCTAGATATTATTTTATGGGGTACATGTAACGTAGACCAGGTCAAGCAATTGCAAGCTGTATAGAAGAGAGACCAGGCTTTGAGACAGTCTGCATAGTTTTTTTATGACTGAGACTCGAGTTTCTTGGTGAGCAAGCATTGTGGTTATTCCATTCAAGACAAATATTTAGGCAGGAACATACTGAAAGACACATTATACTCAGTAATCTGCCTAATGAGCACCAAGTACAGTGTGACAATTTATGTCCCTGGATCTGGACACTGTGCTTTTAAATATAAGCTGTGAAATGAAAAAGGACATCCTTACTGTAGCAGATGTATGGTGATCAAAGAATATCACATTGTCCCATGTGAAACTGGTCAGGGTTAGTGATCTACAATTACCTGGGTCCATTTATGCTCCACCTTTGTACAAAGGAATGACTGTTGTTGTCCTTAAGCCACAAAAACAAAGGTTCCAAGCAAGGCTCAAAGAAGTAATAAATAATCCATAGGACAACTAAGAAATCTTTTATTCTGTTAAACAGGTAAGTGCTTTCGCGGTTCAAATCCGCTTCATCAGACCATATTAAAATCACGGGTAAACTGACAAATATTTAAAACACAAGACAACCAATCAAATCAACTGAAGAATGGAGGGAAAACTTATGTAAATGACTAGCCACTCAATGGTGCAAAATATGTCTCTAGGTGAGTCAGTCAAGAGACTGTAGGAGACAGAAATCAGGAATAAGGCATTCAGGCAGCCTGCATAGGACATGTTATTTATGTATTATATTCTTTTAGTGAGGAACCTTTGGTTGATGTTCCAATTGTTGGATGTGTCTGGATAGGTACCAGAGGGACCACTGTACTCAATTTAGAGGTCTGATGAATGCTGAATAGAGTGAAACAATGACCTCTTGGACTTGGATGCCATACCTTTGTTTATAGGTTACACATCATACAATAATTTCCTCACTACTGTCGACACATAGCCTAGTACCTATCTATGAACCTATCTGCCCGAAGGCATTTATAAGCCTAGCCGGAATGTGTTGGCTTTCACCGCCCCCTTAGATTAGTTCCCTGTGCCTCTGTTCAACAGAGTCCTTGAAGTGATCGCTGGGGTAAACTTTCTGTTTCCCATCAACTCGGCAAGGTTTCTCTTGAAGAGGGTTAGCGAGGAGCTCTGCATAATGTAAATTGGAATCTTGTTCCAGAGCATGGGAAGTCTCTGGGACAAAAATCTATCCCTCCAGCACGTCCTATTTATTGTTGTGATGAGATTTAGATCCCTGGAGCATGTGGCTCGAGGGGATATGGTTTTCTTTAGGTGGAGCATGTCCATCAATTCTGGGTTGGACATGGTCTTGTATGTCAGGCAGAGATCACCTCTGAGTAGGCGGTATGCAACAGAGTACAGCTGGAGTTTCTTCAGTCGAGCTGTATAGGGCATCTGTTTGAGGCCACTGATCCTCTTGGTGAGGTACTTCTGTGGTCTTTCCAGTTGTTGCAGGTGTCTTGTAAGCTACATCCCAAGTGGGGCATTGTACTCTATGATGGGTCTGATGAGTGATATGTAGAGGGACCCAATGACCTCTTTCGATCTGGGCGCAAACCCTTTTGTGATTAGGCAGGCCACATAGAAGTATTTTCTAACCACTTTGGCAATGTGATTATCAAAGGAGAGGTTACTATCTACTCGGGTCCCCAGATCCCTTATTACGTCTTCTGTATTTAGGGGGCTACCACCTATGTGGTAGTTTGTGGGTACTTAGTTTTTTCCAAAGGGGATGACTATGCACTTTTTGGCATTTAGCTTGAGGCAATGGTTTTGACACTAGGTATCTGTCTCAGTGAGACCCTTTAGGAGGATGTCTGTGTCAGCCGGAGAGTCAATTATAGCCCCTAGTTTGCAGTCATCTGCGAACTTGGTCAGCCATAGTCCTCCTGTGCTTGCCTGTATCTCTGAGAAGCATATGCCGAACAGGAGGGGTCCTAGGACTGAGCCCTGGGGAATGCCACTTGTAACCGGTTTAGAGTCAGACCTAACTCCTGCAACTCTTACCATGTGGGTTCTGTCCGTGAGCCAGTTGGCAACCCATCTTGTGATGTAGGGGTTTATGTTCAGGCTGGTGAGCTTGTCTATAATACCTGAGTGGGGAATGGTGTCAAAGGCCTTTGCAAGGTCTAGGTAGGTTGTGTGGACCACCTTTCCCTCATCTATAGCCTTGGTAATGGTCTCAAAGAAGTCCACCAGGTTTAGGAGGCATGATCTGCCCTTAAAGCTGAACTGGGTAGGGTCCAGAGTTTGGAGGTTATGCGCTCCATAGCTCCATAGCATGATTGTCAAAGGCTAAATTACTTCCTATGGGTGTCCACAAGTGCCTGACTACTGGATCAACAATTAGGGTGCTGTCAATATGACAGTTACCAGAAGTTGCAGACTTCTCAAAATATGCTATTCTACATTTCTTGAAATGTAGTTTTAGTCCGTGGCTCTGCCACCAGTTATTTGTTTATGTCAACCCATTACGGACCATATTTGTGCCAGTGGGGATTCTATGAAAGCTTCTTATCTGCAATAATCTGAAAATTGTGGCAGCCACAGGCTCTTAACATTGCCCTTAACCTCAGAGAAGTAGATGCCAAAAAGGGACGGTCTCAGGACTGATCTCTGAGAAACTCCACTGGTGACTGGCCTCTTTGTAGAGGGACACTCAGCAATTCTAACTTCCTGGGTCCTGTCTATGAGCCAGCTGTCTATCCTCTGAATGACAAGCATATTTATACCTAACCTCTTGAGTTTGTCAACAACACCCGAGTGGAGTATTGTGTCAATTGCCTTGGCCAAGTCAAAGCAGACAGTGTGAACCACTTTGCCCTCATCCATTGTTTTGGTGACCTTCTCAAAGAAGTCCACTAGGTTGAGTAGGCATGATCTGCCCTTGATGAAACCAGACTGGGGTGGGTCCAGTGTCTGGAGGTTTCCTAAGTCATTATTTATAATTTCCATTACAATTCTTTCTATGCCTTTGCATACGAGATTAGTGAGACTTATGAGTCTGTAGTTTCTCGAATGTGTAAATGGCCCACTTTTGTGCAGAGGAATGATGGTTGCTCTTGTTCATTCATGAGATACAAAGCCATTTGGAGGCTATAGTTAAAGACAATTCCATCGGGTCTGATAGGGCATGTTTCATACAATTTAGAAGGCAGCCTGGGATACAGTCAGGGCCTATTGGTGCAGTGTTCTTGGCCCTAGAGAATGCATTGAAGATCTGTTCCCTAGTGACAGTTAAAGGAGTTATAGTTGATGGTATTTCCTGAGGGAAGGCGTGGAGGGAGAGAAGGGTAAAGTTATACCTGAACTTGTCTGCCAGTAGGTTTGCTGTATCATCTGACTCAGTATAGGTGACTCTATTAACAATGAATTCTGCACACAATTGTGTATTGCCTTTGAGGTTGCGGACATAGTTAATGAATGTCTTGTGGTTGTCCTTGACCTGGGAAGCCAAAATTTACCTCAGATTTTGCTCTGGTAGACTTTATGCGTCCACTAAGTTGTTTGCTTACTTTGATGAGGGTGCTTTTATCCTGATGGGTGTTACACCTCCTAAATTTTGCCATGATTTTCTTCCTTCTGTTATACAGCCTACTGATGTTGTGATTCCATCAGGGTGGCTTGTTTTTTGAGTTAGTCTTGTACTTATTCCTGGTGAGTACAGCTGCCTCTATGCAGATATTAACATGCTTGTATAGGATTTTTGCGAAGAGTTCCACATAGGCAGCTGTGTTCTCAGAGTTTGGGGGGGGCTTGAACTGTTGCCAGGTTATCACTTACTAGTAGGAAGTTAACCTTACAGTAGTTCCTGAGCATTCTAAAGTTACCTGGGGTTCCGAGTTTTATTTTCACTTCAAATGAGACCATTTTGTGGTCTGACCTCACCAGAGAGGACATTACACTGGGGGTGTGCAGCACTCTCCCAAATATCCAGTTTGTTTCCACCCCAGGTCAGCCTACTGATAATCTGGTCCAGCAAGTCTGTGTTTACAAAATTCAGGAATCTCTGTGTCTGAATGTTTGGTGTCATATGTAATTCCCGGTTAATAGCAGGGTAATTAAAATCACACGTGAATATGGCATTGGGTTGGGTGGTTAGTGTTTCCGTTAAGCTTAAATATGTGTTATGGTTTTCCTGAGTCAATAGAGCGGGACCTATAGCTCACAGGGAAATGGTATGGGATTTTGCCTATGGTGATTTGAACACAGAGAAGGTCACATGCATCATCCTGTTTGACAAGCCTTGAGGTACATTTATTTTTGTTGCAAATTGACACACCTCTACCTTTAGTCCCTTCTGACACAGAAGCTGGCCTAAATGTGTGGAAGGCATTATAACCTTGCACTTCTGGGGTGCTCTCCTTGTCTGTACGGATGTCAGCATGGGACAGCTTGTAGGGAGTGGTGTTTCTTGTTCAAATTCCTAGCATTAAGCAGTAAGCAGTAACATCTTTAGATTTTCTTGGTTTTGATTTGCTATGTCAGAAGTATTTTCAGTTTGGCATTGCTTAAAAAAGGCACTATGGGGAAGGGCAACGTTTTAAGTAATAGTTGAAAGCTGAAGAAAGACAACCAGGCTCTCTCACCACGAAACTGTATAAAGTCCTGATATGTCCAACCCAGACATAAAGTTCATGTGAAATGCAACGGCAAATCAGTAAATCAGGAGCAGTAACTTCACTTTTTCAGTAAGCAGTAAGCATATAAAATGCAACAGCAAATCAGTAAATCAACAGCAATAACTTCATTTCTTGCAGTAAACAGTAAGTAATCCAGTTTACGAACACCAAAAACGTTTATTGTAAGCGCTTTTGCGTGGTCACCACCACGCTTCATCAGACAATACATATAAAATTCAAAACATCTATTTATACAGGTAAATCTAAGAAAGGGCGCCAAACTAGAACAAACAAATTATGCAATTTCTCACTTAAAAGGTTAATAAAACCTAATTAAGAAGTTTCTGGTTACTATATTCCGTTTAAAGAAAGCCCAAGTTTTTAGAAGGGCTAAATAGTTCATATACCATGCTGCAGCTAGTTGTCAGTATTAAATGTAAACACTAAAAGTAGATGCTAACGACGAGTATTTTCAAAAATACTTAGATTAAATTACCTGACTTCAATATTGAAAAGCACATCTAAAACACATTTATTACAAGAACATTATTGACATGTATATTAAGCATTGCTCTAATAGAGATTTTTATTATGTAAATACCTGATAAATAAATAAATAAATAAATAAATATCTGTTTTGATAAAATGTAAATACGATGTTAATGAATAGCAACAATAGATTTTATTATTAATGTTTGATAGATAAGTAGATATAGTAATAGACTCAATTATTGTAACAAAATTATGAAATTGGTGTTGTTCATAAATATTTAAAATAAAAGTTTAAAATATTTAGAATAAATAAGTCTAATAAAATATAGAGCATATTATTTAAAGTATAAAATATAATGTATATGAAATAATTGTGAATACATAAATAAATAAATAGAAGAACAATGTTATATATCTAAACAAGTATTAATATTGTTGATTATTAAGTGTTAAATATTAAATATTAAATATGGCAGATTGAATATACATATATACATGTAGTTACAATATAAATGTATAGGAAATATATATGAGAGATGTATATAAATATATATAAATTCGATTATCTATAAATGTGGGTGTGAATATGAATTAATTTGGTATATAAAAATTAATATGTGTAAAAACTATTATAAAGGAATGTTTAAGTTATGCATATTAAGAAGCCGAACAATATATCATTAAAATACTGTATGTGTGTTATTCATTTTTCGTAGATGAATAGGTGAACAAATGATGAATAAACAAGTTTTGTAGATGTGATGTTTTTAGAATGGACAAACAGGATGAACATGATGCAATGTAATAAAACTATGATGTTAAATATAAATAAGTAAAACTACTAAGTGCAACTATTAAGTTACTGGGAAAACTTTTAAAACTATTAAAACATTTGTGAATGGGAAAATGAATTCAACAAAAGACAATATACACAAGGTACAAATAGAAAATAATTAGAACTGAAAATCTAGAGTACAGACCATCAATAAGTATTCAGTTATAAAGTTCTATCTAGCTTCCAAAACCGGTTTGATAGAAACTTGATTGTTAATACCAGGAGGTATGTGTGCAGCCAATCTTAATATCCATTTTAATTCCTTATTGTTTAGAAGTACGATGGATACCGTTAATATCGAACTAGATTATACTCCAGGGACGAGGGAAGCAGTAGTGAACCTAGAAGATCTACTACACTTACAAGCTAACCCTTTATTGGCTCTGGACTTTTCGCAAAGTGAGCATGTTACTCCTGCAAATACAGAAGGCTTCAATATATCCGATTTTAACCTTATATCCAAAGCATTGGAGGACGATATGTATAAACTACAAAGATATGCCTGGCAAAGGCAACACCTAGAGGCTTGTCTTCATTACTCTATTGTGCCGAGAGGAATGCGAGTTATGTGTATGCCATCGTACGGAGAAGCGCATCCAGAACTCCTTAAAAAATGGCAGGACCTGAATATTGACCTCGGACACAGGTATATCAGGCTTCTGCTTGATTATTTTACACCTCTAGAAGTTGAATTAAGAGATAAGGTTGATGCTAACTTTAAAGATCTTAGCCATCGCTTTAAAGCAGAATATTGTACTCGTAGACTACGCAACATTTGTTTACAAGTAAATGCTTTCAGCGAGAGGCTGAAGGCAACTAAAATGCGTAAGCTACAAAGAGACTTTCAAGATTTTAAATTAAGACAAGTATTTGTTTGGCCAAGAGGCAATAATTTAATACAGAATGAGAGTAACAGTGCAAATGATAATATGAACCACATACAGCGTTCTACATTTGTAGAAGGCACTTCTGCTATTAATGTTGTCAATGATAACACTTTTCCAATTAATGCTTCTTTGCCTACCGCTAGCTTAGAGGGGACTAATAACAGTCTTATGGCTTCTAACGTGACTGACACGCCCCCTCCGAATCAACTAGCGTTACAGAAATTCGCTAGTAATCCAGGAGCCAGACCAAAAGATCCTAATACTGTTGCTCCTTTGGGTTCCTCATCAAAAAATTTTTTACCATACCCTGTGAAACAAAGATTCCAGCACAGAGGACGGTCCACAAGTCGAGGCCCAAGGAAAAGGAAGCTATCAACGGAAAGCTTCCAATCAACAAGACTAACCAAAAAGTGACTGGTTTACTATATAATTATTCTGACTATAACCTCTCTAATACTGACATTTCTCTTTTAAACCGTGGTCTGAATTTTATTCCAGCTTGCTCTGACACATTAAGTGATGTTTTAATTAATTTAAGATTATTTTGTAGACGAGTAGCCTTAAAAGTATTTTTCAGAGAGAAACCTGACTCTATCAAAAATGTTGCACCTATTGTTTTTAAACGGAAAAGCACTTTTATGCCCCCACTACCTCATAATATAGAATGTTTTTTACATATTTGTGAACATGATTTTTATGAATTATTTTCTATTAAGATAAAACCTGTTTTTTTTAACTTAAACCTAGAAGAATTTAACTCTTTGAAATGTCTGAAACAATGTGATAAAATTTCTGTTAAACCAGCCGACAAAGGTGGTGGGATTGTGGTCTTAAACAGAGTTGACTATAATTCTAATATGTGCCAAATGCTTAATGATGAGACTACTTATGTAAAATTGGAATTATATGAAGTGAACACAATAATTAAGAATGTACAAGATATGATATATGATCTGCTCATATGCAGACAAATTAATAAAGAAATGTACAGTTATCTATTGGTAGATAATCCTACCATACCTATTATTAAGGGACTCCCGAAAATTCACAAAAACATCCATCCCATCCCATTACGACCCATAGTATCAGGTGATCACTGGGTCACTGCTAATGCTTCTTGCTTTTTAGAGTTTTTACTCAGACCAGTGGTCGATTCTTTTGACACTATCTTAAAGGATACTTACCATCTACTAGCTTGTTTATCAGAGATACAATTAGATATTCACCAACATGAATACATCCTTATTACCTTGGATGTGAAAAATCTCTTTACCTCAATTCCCAATGATTTGGGCATTGAAGCCATAAGAGATATATTAACATTAGATAAATCCTTTTCAAGTGATAGACAGTTACTTGTATGTCAATTATTAGATGTGGTACTAAATAATAATGTATTCATGTTTTTAAATAAGTATTATCTACAGAAATGGGGGGTGGCAATGGGCACCCCGTGTGCAAACACCTATTCCAACCTGGTTGTTTTGGCTTGGGAACGTTCTTGCCTATTTACCCACCCCCTGTTTGCACAGATAAAAATATATAAACGCTTTGTAGATGATATTTTTATTGTATGGGAAGGTGCGGAGACTGATTTTGTAAAGTTCCTGAACTATCTTGAGAGCACTTCTACCTTTTTATGTTTTACTATGGAATGTTCCTCCAAATCTATCAATTTTTTGGATGTGACACTAAACATCAATGAGGATGGTACTATAAGTTCTACAATCTATAGGAAACCAACCTGGAGGAATACACTTTTATCTTTTGACAGTATGCACCCTAGGTATGTTTTTCCTGGCATTATCAAGAGCCAATTCATTAGACTAAAAAGACTCTGTAAAGATTCACACTCTTTACAAATTGAAGCAGATCACTTAGAATTATTATTTAAAGAGAGAGGTTATGATTCAGACCTCGTCTCAACTACCAGGAACAATGTTATCAGGACTACACCAACAAGAAATCAAGACATCAATATTAGAAACTTTAGATATTCCACAGGACGTAAAGATTTTGTACCTATAATTTTGAATTTTACAAGCACTACTAATGACATTAAAAAGATTTTTTACAACAATTGGAAACTACTTACTATAGATCCCTTTGTTAAACAACTGATAGGGGACAAGCCACATTTTATGTTCAAAAACAGTCCGAACTTAAAACAGCTACTATGTAATGACAATTATACCAGTGAAAAATTAAACTCATTATCTAGTAACAAGAAAGGTACTTTCCCTTGCTACAATTGCAAGAGATGTAGTTATATTTCAAGAAAAATAGAATTTAAACATCCTACTCTGAATTACAGTTTTCATCCAAGGTTCTATGCTAACTGCTGCACTAAAAACCTTATTTACTTGGCCACTTGTAAAAACTGTACAGCCTTCTATATTGGCCTCACTAAAAGATGTCTAAAAGACAGAATATATGGCCACCTTTATGACATTCAGAAGAAGAATGAACTAAACGCATTAGCTAAGCACATTTTGGAACAGCCCCACCATGACTTTGAGTTCAAGGTTCTTGAGATAGTTACACCTAACAAGAGAGGTGGGGATAATTCTTTACTTCTAAACAATAAGGAATTAAAATGGATATTAAGATTGGCTGCACACATACCTCCTGGTATTAACAATCAAGTTTCTATCAAACCGGTTTTGGAAGCTAGATAGAACTTTATAACTGAATACTTATTGATGGTCTGTACTCTAGATTTTCAGTTCTAATTATTTTCTATTTGTACCTTGTGTATATTGTCTTTTGTTGAATTCATTTTCCCATTCACAAATGTTTTAATAGTTTTAAAAGTTTTCCCAGTAACTTAATAGTTGCACTTAGTAGTTTTACTTATTTATATTTAACATCATAGTTTTATTACATTGCATCATGTTCATCCTGTTTGTCCATTCTAAAAACATCACATCTACAAAACTTGTTTATTCATCATTTGTTCACCTATTCATCTACGAAAAATGAATAACACACATACAGTATTTTAATGATATATTGTTCGGCTTCTTAATATGCATAACTTAAACATTCCTTTATAATAGTTTTTACACATATTAATTTTTATATACCAAATTAATTCATATTCACACCCACATTTATAGATAATCGAATTTATATATATTTATATACATCTCTCATATATATTTCCTATACATTTATATTGTAACTACATGTATATATGTATATTCAATCTGCCATATTTAATATTTAATATTTAACACTTAATAATCAACAATATTAATACTTGTTTAGATATATAACATTGTTCTTCTATTTATTTATTTATGTATTCATAATTATTTCATATACATTATATTTTATACTTTAAATAATATGCTCTATATTTTATTAGACTTATTTATTCTAAATATTTTAAACTTTTACTTTAAATATTTATGAACAACACCAATTTCATAATTTTGTTACAATAATTGAGTCTGTTACTATATCTACTTATCTATCAAACATTAATAATAAAATCTATTGTTGCTATTCATTAACATCGTATTTACATTTTATCAAAACAGATATTTATTTATTTATTTATTTATCAGGTATTTACATAATAAAAATCTCTATTAGAGCAATGCTTAATATACATGTCAATAATGTTCTTGTAATAAATGTGTTTTAGATGTGCTTTTCAATATTGAAGTCAGGTAATTTAATCTAAGTATTTTTGAAAATACTCGTCGTTAGCATCTACTTTTAGTGTTTACATTTAATACTGACAACTAGCTGCAGCATGGTATATGAACTATTTAGCCCTTCTAAAAACTTGGGCTTTCTTCAAACGGAATATAGTAACCAGAAACTTCTTAATTAGCTTTTATTAACCTTTTAAGTGAGAAATTGCATAATTTGTTTGTTCTAGTTTGGCGCCCTTTCTTAGATTTACCTGTATAAATAGATGTTTTGAATTTTATATGTATTGTCTGATGAAGCGTGGTGGTGACCACGCGGCGCCACAATAAACGCTTTTGGTGTTCGTAAACTGGATTACTTACTGTTTACTGCAAGAAATGAAGTTATTGCTGTTGATTTACTGATTTGCTGTTGCATTTTATATGCTTACTGCTTACTGAAAAAGTGAAGTTACTGCTCCTGATTTACTGATTTGCCGTTGCATTTCACATGAACTTTATGTCTGGGTTGGACATATCAGGACTTTATACAGTTTCGTGGTGAGAGAGCCTGGTTGTCTTTCTTCATTTTCCTGTTTCCAGTTACAGGCATTCTCTCTTTAGCTGCTGGTGAAGAGTTTTTTTGCGTAATAGTTGAAAGCTGAGAGGAGAGAAATGCAGATAATTCCTATAAAGCATTATAGTCTATTGACCATCTTCCTCCATGTTGACAAATACTGTACCCCCTTAGAGTGACACCAGAAACAAAGCCATTTATTAAAGTCAGTCATCTTCTGTTCGTATTGTGACAACAGCCTTGGAGAAGGCAGAATGCTGCTCAGTGCTAGACCCATACCAGACTGGGACACAAACTCTGATAGCTCCATGGTGTGTCCCTTCTTATAGCTTAGGGAGGTATGTCTCAGGTCATTTACACCCACATGGACTATGACTGACTCATACCAGTACTTGTGGTTCAATGACCTGAATGCATATGTAATATGACAGATCCTGGCCCCTGATAAGCCACTGTTTATAAAAAGAAGTTATGTCCAGTGGCGGTTGGTGACTTCAAATTAAAGGGGGGCTGCAGGAGACAGCTGAATGGTTGGAGCAAATGGGAAGGGGTGTGGCCAACTAAAAGGAGGTGGAGCTATGCTCACAACCACAACAACTGGAACTTTAATTAAATACGCTGCCCTGGGTGCCAACCAGTCATTACGAGAGTACAATCAAGACAAAATGAAGTGTAAAAGAAAAAAATATTTCAATGCATTGGCTACATGACAACTTACTTAATATCTAGATGGAAACACAAAGGTTGTGAGGCATGAAAAAATAAATGACTTTTTAAATACATTACTGGAATGCCAATCTAAAGTGGTTCTAATTATAATTTATATTCAGCTTTATAAAATTATCAAGTAACATGTTGAACATAGCAATCTCTGTGATACCCCCACTTGTAAAAATGTTTTGTATCCAAAAAAGACCTGCTGCCTAACAACTATCTACTTGTTTCATGGGGAAGACATGATCAAAGTAAAAAAAATGAACAACAAACAAGAAACGAGCTCAAGATAAATTGCTTAAAGGATTACTGCACAAGTTATGGACCACACATGATAGATTGGCATTCTGTTTAGTTTATGGGTAAAGCCTGCAAAGATGACTACAAGTCTCCAACAAATGTAATGAGCTTCTGAAAATACTGTAATCCTGTCCTTTATTACAAATACTGTCATATGCATTTCAATACCTAAGGCTTATACATTATCTAGTTATGTATATATTCTCTGCATGGCAACAACAAAAAGGCTTTCAATGTTGGTAATTCTTTAACAGTATGCTTATTAAAGCTTACTTGCATCTTACAATCTCCGACAAGCTTACCTGATGGTCATTAAAGCATTGCTACTTAAACACAGAGCAACAGGGCACTGCAACAGCATGCATTTACTGAATTATAAGAAGCATAAATCAACTGTATAAAAATATGACAGAAAACCAGAACATTCTGCAAAATCAAGGACAGTTGAAAAGCCAAGGTCATACTTGTGGTCTACCTTGGATGGGGGAAAACTCTGCACACTTGCACTGCATAACTGCTCCTTGCCTTGCTTGGACACATCCAGAGCCACTACAGTGGGGAGTGGGGTGCAACAAGTATGTCACAATTTGAAATGTCTCTGGCTGACTGTGATGGCTCTGACACTCATACCTCTCAACCTCCAAGCAAGAAATCTGGACAAAGCCATACATGGAAGTGGGACACAGGCCAAAAAATAAGAACAATTTTTAAATATTGCTCTTATAAACTTAGAAAGATAATAGACTAGTAGTAGGTCTTGCATTAGTATGAATTTTTTGAAGGGTATGAAATCTGAAACTCAAATGTTGCCATTATTTTCTAACTTCAATCTTTAATGATTTACCACTAATTTGGCAGAAAACCACAATTTTATGAAAAACAGACCAAAAAATGTGATGCAAAAATATAAAATTGACACACAGTACAGCTGGGAACCTGTCAAAGAAGGGACACCTTTTTAATATTAGTACTGTTAACTTGAGCAACTAACAAAACAGGAGCATCTACATGCATTTCTGAAATAAAAGTAATCTATAACTCTGATCATTACAGTTATATATAATTGTAAACCCTACACGTTTTCTTCCAAAATTGCCATTTTGAAGAGAGATTATTAGGAGAGCAACATTTTGAGCCAAACTTGGGGACAGTGCAGAGGTTTGGATATTTCTAATTCTATAAAGCAATTTATATGCATGTACCTCTCAACCTCTTAATGCAGGAAATCTGGACAAGGCCAAATATATTGGGGGAACATACAAACAGTACTAAAAATTGCTCTTGTATAAACTCAAGACAGTTGATAGAATAACAGATCTTGCTTTAGCATGCATTTTTCTGAAGGTTATGACGTCTGAAACTCAATGGCTGTCATTGTTTAGTGACTTCATTCTTAAATGATTTGCCAGAAAACCACAAATTTTATGAGAAACAAACCAAATATAAGAAGCAAAAATCTTGACAGTTGAGAGGTATAGTTCAGCCAGGGCTGTCTTTGAGTTTGCTGCCCTTCCCCCTCACAAAATCATGGTCGAATGGAGCCTCCCCACTGCAGCCATTCCAATGTCCCATTCCTTGGTTATTTCGCCCCATTTACCATAAACACTGTAATGTGCATACTGCTTTACTTCTGCGATGATTTGGATTTCGTTTGAAAGTTTTATTTTGCATTTTACAGCACAAACACTAATGGATATCTGCTAAACAAAGCAATGCAGTCTCAGAATGAAAACAGACTTAGCATTAAAACTTCTCTGCCCTTGAAACTCACATTCATTGAAACAGCATTGAAACCCACATTCAAAGAAAATGCATTCTGCCAGTGGCAAATAAAGATTAACTTTGGACTGTTTTCAAATCATAGGCCCCTTGAACACGAAACATACATGTGCTCTTTGATGCACCTTCCTGATTGTATTAAATTATAGTCCTTGTACAATACAATTCAGTTAGAAGGCATTTTAAATTTATTGTTTTGAACATTTTTCCAGTAAACAATGAAACAAAATGCATGCACCAATAATGACAAAACTGCCCAATTCAGAACATTTCCATCATAAAAGTCTACTCAAACTTCTACAGTCCACCAGTATCAGTAAATATGCACAATCTCTGAAGTAAAAGTCATATAAATTCCACATTAAAGAAATCTGTAACTAATGAAGAGGTTGCTGCTAGCAAACAACTTTATACGTCATTGTTTCATCTACAAATAAAGTGCCTGTTGCCCTTGAGGAATAAATTGCCTATGTTGCATTAAAAAATGATAAGCTAGTAATATCACAATAGGGAATAGATGGCAAACTGATAACAGGTTCATAGTTACTAGGTATCTTTGCCAAAAAGGACTGCAGCATCCACCCCCTTTACAACACAGTACAGTATGAGCAATGCATCTACCTACTCTGGGAGTAGAACCCACAGCCTTCTTCATCAAAAGCAAGTACACTACCTGTTGTGCTATTAACAATGCAAGCCGACTCTGCATAAGCAGCACTAAACTTTTGTTCCCCTGCATCTGTTTTGGGAAAGAGAGGAAGACAAACGGCTACCATTTAGTGAACTCAGTTCTCACCATAGCTGTCAACCTCTTAGCACAAAACACCTGAACAAAGCCAATAATGGGGGAATACAGCCCCAAAACACTTTCAGCAAATTCATTTCTTACTATAGCTCTCAACCTTAGCACAAAAAACCTGGGCAAAGCCAATAATGGTGT
This sequence comes from Protopterus annectens, assembly GCF_019279795.1. Lineage (NCBI taxonomy): Eukaryota > Metazoa > Chordata > Ceratodontiformes > Protopteridae > Protopterus > Protopterus annectens. The sequence continues at coordinate 1,768,978,118 of NC_056744.1, forward strand.
GATACAGTCCCAAAAATAGGGAAAATTTTCAAATACCCATTTTATAAACTTAGAAAAGTGCTAGAATAAAAGGTTTTGTGTTACCATGTACTTTCTGAAGAATATGAAGTCTGAAATTCAAATGCCTGTTATTTTTATTTATTTAACATTTGTTAGCCAGGAAAGTCTGACTTCGCACAAAAGCCAATTTTCAGCAGAGGCCCAGGGAGAAACACTGCAGACACATGCCTTTATAAGATGGGAGGATATGCAGACTCCACACACAAGGCATCCAAGCCAAGAATCAAACCAAAGAACTTGTAACTGTCAGGCAACAATGCTACCAGTCCACCACTGCAAGGAAAAACAAACCTACAGAAACCCCAGATTTTATGAGGAACAAAACAAATATGAGATGGGAGGACATGCAGACTCCACACTGAAGGCACCCCAGCCAAGAAGCAAACCAAAGAACCTGTAGCTGTCAGGCAATAATGCTACCAGTACACAACTGCACTACTGACTGTGCAAGGAAAAACAAACATACAGAAACCACATATTTTATGAGGAACAGAAGAAATATGAGGCAAAAATCTGCAAACTTTGTTTACAAATGGTGGTGGGTAGGGAATTCAGGCCCTTGCCTTTTGCATCCAAAGTAAAGGGTTCAAGCCTGAGGTATTCTCTAACCACCACATGTATTCTCTAGCCACCAGTATATAGCAACTGGGGCACCACACACACAACACACACACACCTCCTTACCTGAATTAGTTCAGCAGTCTTCGTTCCTGTTGTCCACACAGTAAATCCATTCACAGTCTCCATTGTCCACACAGTAAATCCACTCTCAGTCTCCTGCGCAAGCTAATGGCTGGGTTTCCAGTCCTCCTGGTAGGTTTCTCAGCCTGCCGATGATGCTGGTTTCCCGCGAGAGTAGGCTGGAAGCCCCAGACTGCTGACGATGCAATCCGGTATCGTTCTGTTCCACGGTCGTCATCATGACACAGATGTCTGGGCTGCAGGGAAGATGCCATTCTCCCTTATCTGGACTGTCTGGCAGAGCAGTCTGGAGTTCTGAGAGAGAGTACCAGGAACTCCAGCAGTCATGGAGTTTTGGGACTCATTCATTTTATTTTTCCGTTTTGTTTTATTTCCCTTTTCTTTGTTTCTAGGTGGGGGCTGCAGTCCTATAGTACGAGCCACCCCTGGTAATGTCTTACCATAATGTTTAATCTGTGTTGTTGATCTTCATTCATTCATTACTGATGGGTTATCTGTTCCATCCTCGGAACCGAGCCAGACAATATCAAGCTCACAACAGCCAAAAACTCTCGAGCCAAGGTCCTACCCAGAATACTCTGCTCCCTGTTACCTCAGATCATGTTTTTAAGATGATGGACAAAAGTAGAGGCTACCTCTGGTCATAACAGACCTACAAGAAAGGAGTACATGAGATCAACCAAGAACCTCCGGATGGGGAATGGAGGGTAGGAAGTAATGAATGAATGAAGATCAACAACACAGATGAAACATTATGGTGAGACATAACTTCTTTATCTGATGTTGTTAATCATCGTTCATTCCTTACTGATGGGACAGAGTCCCCAGCTACCTGTATTCCTGGGGGGCCCTCATGGAAGGACATTTCTGAGCACCATGGTGCCAAAGGAAGCTCTACCTCTGGAGGCCTAGTCCAATTTGTAATGAAGAATAAAAGTACGAGGCTTGGCCCAAATTGCAGCTGAGCAAATATCATTGAGAGAAGCCTTAGCATGGAAAGTTGCTGAAGTTGCCATAGATCTTGTAGAATGTGCTTTGACTCTATGAGGCAAGGTAAAATTGTTTTTGTTGTAGATAAAGGTGATACAATTTTTCAACCATGAAGCCACTGTAACGTTTGATACAGGATGACCCTGTCTAGGTCCAGAAAAAGCCAGAAACAATTGGTCTGATTTACGGGTAGATTTTGTTCTGTCCAAATAAAATTGTAATTGCCTATGAACATCCAAGGAATACAGGCGATACTCTCCCTTGTTAGAATGGTTAGGAAAGAACACTGGAAGGTCAATAGACTGGTTGATAGATCGCTCTGACACCACTTTTGGTAAAAAGGTAGAATTAGTTCTCAGTGATACCCTAACCTTATGGAAGATAAGATAGGGAGGTTTGATACATAAGGCTTGGAGTTCTGACAACTGCCTGGCCGATGTGATTGCAATCAAAAACAAAGTTTTCCAAGAAAGATATTTTACATCACATGAAGGCACAGGTTCAAAGGGGGGAACTGTTAGAGCTTACAGAACTAAAGCCAAATCCCAAGGTTGTATGGGATCTCTAAAGGGAGGTTTTAGGTGGATAACCCCTTTCAAGAAAGTCTTACAGAGTCTGTGTGACATAAGTGAAGAATCTTGAAAACCAATATGGAAATCTGAGATGGCAGCTAAATGTACATGGATGGTAGAGGCAGATACCCCAGAATGGAAAAGATTCAATAAGTAATCCAATGCCACTGAGACTGGGGCTGATAAGGGGTATAATTGTTTATTTGTTGCCCATAGAGAGAACCTTTTCCATTTGTTAAGATAGATTAGTCTGGTGGATGATTTATGAGATGCAATAAGAATATTGTGCACAGGGGATGAAAGCTTTATGCCTGGCAATCATTGGAAGTGGAGAGACCAAGCTGTCAGTTTCAGGGTTGTTAGACTGGGGTAAATGAGACCCTGTGGATGGGAGATCAATGTTGGGGATGGATTGAGGATCCACGGTTGATCTGGCAGGTGAGGCCAGAGGAAGGGAAACCAGACTTGTTGAGGCCAATATGGAGCAATGAGGATCACTTTGCTCTTCAACTGTCGTGCTCTCTTTAGAAATTGGGAGATGAGGGGGAGAGAAGGATAAGCATAAAGAAGACTCTGGGGCCAAGCGTGGACTAGAGTGCCCCTTGGTGACTGTCCCGAGGGTGGATCAGGGCAAAGTAGTTGCTGCATTTGTAGTTGGTAGGGGAGGAAAATAGGTTGCAGCAAGGCTGGCCCCTATGGTTGAAGATTTGCACTGCTATCAAAGGGTTGAGGGACCACTCATGAGGCTGTAGAATGCACCTGCTCAATTTGTCCGCTATCATGTTGGAGCTTCCAGGAATGTGCATTGCAATCAGAAGCGGTTGCAAGCTGTCACCCATTGCCATATTTTCAAGGCCTCTCAGCATAACTGGTAAGATCTGGTGCCCCCTTGTTTGTTGATGTACCAGACCACTGACATGTTGTCTGACTGGATTGCAATAGTCCCTGAAGAAAGGATGGAGTGAAATGCTTGCAATGCTAGAAGCATCGCCCTCAGTTCCAGGACACTGATATGCAAAAGGGCCTCTGTCTCTGACCAGGTACCTTGGACCAAGTTTCTCTGACATAGCCACCCCATCAGGGAGGCATCCTTGGTCACCATGGCTATCGGTGGTGGGGGTTGAAAGGGCGAGACTGCTGTTGGGGATTTCAAGACGTCCACCAGAGTAAATATTGCTTGCATCTCTGAGTTACACTTATCTGAAAAGACAAAGGATGTTGTAGAGGGTACCACTGAGTGAGAAGTAGCCATTGAAGGAGCCTCATGTGGAATCTGGCTAGAGGAATGATGGTAATCGAGGCTGCCATTGACCCCAATAGCTGGAATATAGATCGAGCTGGGGATTTGTGGTGACAGAGCAGTGGCTGAATTTGTTGTCTTATTCTCTGAAGTCTGTGTTCTGGAAGGGATGCTGTGCAATTTTTCATTTCCAACAGTACCCCTATAAATTCCAAAGACTAAGTTGGGGATGTGTTGGATCTCTCCCAGATTATAGTTATTTCCAGGCTTCGAGCTGTTAAGAGAGTATACTGCAGGGTTTCTTCCAGTAGATGTTTGGTGAGGAGTCAGTCATCTAAATATGGAAATGCCTGGAATCCTTGAAGTCGCAAGTGAGCGATAACCACTGCTATGCATTTTGTGAACACTCTGGGGTCTCTAGAGAGACCAAAGGGCAGGGCTCGAAATTGGTAGTGACTGGCTCCTATATGGAAGCAGAGGTATCTTCTTGAACGTTTGTCCATCTTTATGTGGTAATACACATCTTGAAGATCTACAGAGCACATCCAATTGTCTTCTTCCAGAACAGGAAGGATAGACTGAACCGTGACCATCCAGAATTTCTCTGTTTTTACAAATTTATTTAGTGTACTGAGATCCAGAATTGGTCTCCAGCCCCCTGTCTTTTTTGGCACTAAAAAGAACCTTGAGTAAAAACCGGATCCTATTTGTTCTGGAAGGACCGTCTGGATGACTCTCTTTTGTAGCAGCTTTTGGATTTTGTGTGCTGCTGTTTCCCTTTGACTGGGTGGAACGTCGGGTAATACTCTTGATGAAACTGGACAAAGATGGAAGGGGATGTGATAGCCTCTGGATATAATTCGTTGTATCCAAGAGTCAGTTGCTATCTTCTAGCAGGCAGCGGGGTACAAGGAGAAACAAACCCTGACTGCTTCCAGAGGTGAGCAGTCAGGCAACGCTTCAGGGGCGCTGATAGGGTTGGCCAGAGAAAGAATCTCTGGTACCCCAGTTTCAAGGACCTCCTCTGACCCAAAAGGGGTGTCTTCCATTGGAGTTTCCCCCTCTGCCTCTAGGGGATAACTTGACATGTGCATCCCGGAAAGAACACTGTAAGTTCTTGTGCCAGATCTTTCCACTCCTTTGATTTCTAGAGTAGAATCGCTGAGGAGTGGAGTATCTGACACCAACGACAGACAGGGTCTTGCCATCTTGTTCCCACCTTGTCAGCGTATCCTTGACTTTAGGGCCAAACAAAGAAGTGACCTCTATGGGGGCATTCATGAAGGAAGCCTTAAAGGAGTCCACAGAGTCACAAAGGAGCATCCAAGCATGTCGTCTGGTGACTATACATGCACCTGCCGCTCTATCCACTCCTTCCATTGCGTGAGAAATAAGATGCATGGAAGAGTTGGAAATAGACTCTAGGGTGGCTATCTGAGAAGCCACATTATCACGGACTTTGTCAAAAATGGCTCCTGCCAAGGTTTCAGAGAGCTGGTTGATAAGATCTCGCTGAAGCCTGGTAAAATGTGCCACATAATTCAAAGACCTTACGGCGAAGGTCAATGAAGCAAACACATGCTTCCCTAATCTGTCAATCAAAATCGCCTGAGACTCCTTGTTGGATGGATAGACAGTTTGGCTCTCTTCTGCCAAATCCTTCTTAGTAGCAGCTGCCACCACCATAGCATCTACTGTAAGACCTCATGACCAATGGGGGTGCTCTGCTGGGGGGCGATAATATTTTATCTGGTCTCTTAGGTATCAATTCCATGGTGTCAGGAGCCTTCCATGTGAGCTGTACGATGAGCTGGACAAGCTCATCGGCAGGCGGGGTGAACCAGGAGGTAGGGGGCTAGGCACAAAAAGCTTGCAGGAATGCAGATTCCTCAGAGGAAGGATTAGAGGGCTTCCAGTCACCCCTCTGTCTAAGTATATTGAGGATGTCGGCAAAGGACACCTCATCAGAAGGTCTCCGTGGAGACCCTTCCCTGTCATCAAAATTCATATCTTCAGTCAATGACTTCTCAGTGGAGTCCATGTGCTTCCTCTTACATGATGCTTTGCAGGGTACTTGCTCAGTGGAAGGTTCTGGAGAAGACTGCAAAGAAGGGGTCTCCTGAAGAGAAGAAACCTGAGGCTGTTGTGCCCGGTGTCTGGCAGTTGAAGCTTGTGGCAGTTGCGGCACAGAGGGGGGAGAGGACTCTGACAAATGAGTTTTGCCAGCAGAAGCAAGCACCCTCTCCATGGCCTGAAAGGCTGGCCCGCCCAAGGAGGGACAGGAACCCAGAACAGAGCACAACAACCTCAGAACCGGGGTCACACCCTGCCCTGATGAGCCCGCTCCCAGACCAGGAGTCTCAAGAGGACCGTGAACCGTAAGAGAGAGAGAGAGAGAGAGCATCCCTGGAAGGTGTCATAGAAAAAAATCAGCATGGAGCTAGGAATGCCCTCCCCAATGGCACAGCCTCTGGCCTGAGAAGAGCCCAATGCCCAGTACACCGAAGGCCACAAGGATGACTCTGGTTCCAAAGTGAGAGCCACTATTGGAGTCAGAGGGAGTTAAGCTGCTGTTGGAGCAATAGGCTTTGAGACTTGGGTAGAAGTCAAAGAAAGAGAATACATTGGGTTTGAGGAGATATACATTCACCTGAATGAGGGAACATAGACTTCAAGGGTTGAGAGAGACCTCTGGTCACAAGCAACTGGTCAACAAGCCGCAACACATCCTGTTCAGAAAGAACTCTTGGTTGACTTCATGGAGAAAGCTGATGGCGATTCTGGCATTTCTAGGAAAGAACTACACTGACTGCTAGCAAAAGGATCCAGTGAAGGGGAATATTTGGTCCTTGCTAATTCAATAGGTGCAGAGCTCGGAGCCAAAGAAGTCTGCACTGAAGAAAACGATGTGGAACAAGTCTGCGCTGAAGACGTCAGTGCCATAGTAGCTGAAGGTGTCTGCACCATAAAGGCAAAGGTCTGCCCCAAAGGGTATGATGCCATAGTGGAAAGTGTCTGCACCGGCAATAAGGATGTGCTGAGAAGAACTGCACCAAACCACATGGTGCCGAAAATGTCTGCACCGTGGAGTACAGAAGAATGATACTTGGAGCCGAAGGTTCATAGATTAGTACTAAGCTAACTGCCCTTGTGAGCCATTTTAAGCCTAGCCAATTATCCCTTGTGAGACTCATACCCTGCACCTTATGTTTGTAAGGCAAACACCTGTACCAATGGTGCCGAAGGGGACTGAACCCATATTGATGATGCCATTAGAGGTTGTGGCAGAACTGTGAGAACCATAGTTGTCAGCACCGAGAACTCCGGTGCTGGTATTGATAAAAGAGACATGGCTGTAGTCAGAATAATTTGGGGCGGTGTCGAACCTGGAACCGACAGGGTCACAGGGGGCAGCGCCAGAGTAGTAATCAATTTCACCTTCTTGTGAGACGACTCCCTATGATTCCCCAGAGGGAGAAGGGAGTGACTTCAATGAAGCAGAGGAAGAACGCCTCTTGCGGGGTTTAACAGGAGGAGGTGAGCCCTCCGACCCAGAAATAGCCTCAGAGAAAGTAGTCTTGGGGAGACCTTTCAAAATTAACTTATTCTTCCTCTCGTTGAGAGTCCTGGTAGAGACATTTTTACAAATGCCACACGGAGGATTTACAGTCAAGTGGGAGACATTAAGACAGTAGACATAAGTCATGGCCATCGGAAAGCGGTAACGTATGGCCGCAATCCTTGCACTGCTTGAAACCAACGCTACTTTTCTTATCTGACATAACTGGTGTGGAGAAGAAGCACAGTACCAAAAGGAAGAATAAGGGCTATCCAACAAAAAGGGTAAAGGGAGAAAGGAAGAATTACCAACGATGGTAATGGAGGATTACCACAAGGTAAGAAAACCTACCTATACTTCTTGTAACTTGTAATTAATTGTTGTTTTTAATTGTTTTTATTGTTGTTTATATTGTGGAGCTTTTCTCCCCAGGCCTCCGCTGAAAAAGGACCTGTGTCCAGTCAGATTTTCCCTGTCAAGAAATGTAAATAAATAAATAAAAATAAATAAAATAAGACAAGAGGGTAATAAAGGGAAAATACTAAAATTAGGTACATCTGCAATTTTGTATTACTATGAGGATATGCTTATATTATGATTTAGTCCGAGAACTTTTATCACATAGCAGTTCTCTTGTACATTATTTTACAATTGTGAGCAGCACTAGAGGTATAACATCAACCTATAGAATGATATGAATTTACTCTAGTATACCCTATATACATATATGTATGGAAGCCGCAGTGGTACAGCGGTTGCATTGTTGCCTCACAGCAAGAGGTTCTCCCGTTCGATTCTCAGCTAGTGTGCAGGGAGTGCCTTCTGTGTGGAGTCTGCATGTCCTCCCTGTGGTTGAGTGGCCTCCGAAAGACATGCATGAATGGGTGTGCCTTCGCTGAAGGTTGGGCGTCGGGCTGGCAACTCGGCACCATAAAAAATCGACTGCCAATCATTAGCGGACCGGAGTTCCGCTGTGGCGACCTCTTACTGGGAAAAGCCGAAAAGACAAACATACCCTATATACATATATACAAATAGGTCACCTTAATTATTGTAGTTATTAATCTCAAGTAAGTGATGTGTTTGCTATCCTTATATAGTTAGCATTTAACTTACTGTTTATGACTGAATATCAATTAACACTTTGCAATGCCTCAGATAGTAGGTTTGGTTCTTCTGACTTTTTGTATAAAGCTTCTTGGCCAATATATGTTTTTTCACCATGCCTTTATATTCTGAGCAGGTTAGTCTTGATCTGTCTATCCAGTTTTTCATTATGTAAGCTTTTAATAGGGTGCATAGTGTTACTGTAATGTGTTTAGGGAAATTATTAGTATTCCATTTGAATACATGTAGTATAGCTATCTCCCATGACAACGTAAATTTTGAATAGCCTGATTTCCCTAAAAGGAATCTTAGTGAGCACCATAGTTTATAAACTGTTTTGCAGCTCCAAAAGATGTGGAGAATATCTGCTTCTTTATTAGGACAAAAGGGGCAATATGGTGATTTGGACGGGTTGAATTTGTTAAGGTGAACAGGTGCATGGTAGGCATTGTTGAAGAGCATGATCTGTGTGTTTTTTAACTTTTTATATGGTGTCAGTTTCATAGTATTTCTAATAGGTTCATAGGTAGATACTAGGCTATCTGCCCTAGGGCATTTATAAGCCTAGCCCGAGTGTATTTGGCTTTCCCCTCCCTATTAGATTAGCCTACTGTGCCTCTGTGTAGTAGGTCACAGAAGGTAGCCCTTTAAGATTAGTTTACCATGCTTCTGTTATGGTATTATCTTTACTTTCCCAAAACTTTGAAAAAATAATTTTATTTTGATAGTTAATATTTGCTATTAATTTATATGTATTTGATATCATTTTCTTTTTACTCAAAAGCTATTTTAGAACTTGTGCTAAATTGACATCTTGCTCATCATTGATATCTTTGGTTATAGTACTTACTAGGTATAAGATTTGTTTAATTATCATTTTATATTTATTGCTTGATTTAAGTAGATTCATGATATTTTAAATTGAAAGGTTATTTAATTGGTAAAACTCCCATGCTGTATAACTAGGTTTACCATAGTGTTTGCTAGTTTTATATCTGGGTTGCTATGTATTGGTTAAAGAAGAGTAATCGTGTCTTTTAAATGTATTGATATCAGTAGCTTCTTGAAAATTTCACAACTGTTTATTAAGATTGGGTGAATTTTTGTTGTCTTAAGACTTTCTTGTTTTAAGAAGGGAATCATTTTTGGATTAAATTTATATGTTAAAATGTTCTGGTGAAATAATTTAATCCATAATGGGTACCATTCATTACCTGTAGGGTCATGATTTGCAATCTGCCATAATGTCTGTTTTAGTTATGTTTGTAATCTCAGAAGCACAACTTAGCAATGCACTGAACTGATTGTGAACAATGTTACCTACACTGAGGTTCAAGATATAGAGAACTTATTGTTTAATAAATTCAGCTCAAACTTTGCCTGTCTCTCCCAACTTGGTCTGTCCCAAGATAAACCTGAAACTTTCTTGCCTTCAACTATCACACAAGACCAAGTCCTAAAAACATTATCAAAAGCTAAAAATACTGCATCGATGGGTCCTGACAATATCCCTGAATGCATCTTATATAACATGAAGCATAATTCAGCCACACTCCTAGCAACACTGTTCAACTTCAGCCTCCATTTAGGTTCTGTACAAAGCAATTGGAGAACAGCTACAGTCATTTGCCTGCATAGGGGAGGACCTTCCATGGACCCAGGCAATTACAGACTTACAAGTCTGACCAGTCTCAAATGCAAAGCCATGGAAAGACATATGGAACTAATCAGTAAGGACATAGGGAACCTCCAAACACTGGACCTTTCTCAGTTTGGATTCATCAAGGGCAGGCCATGCTTTTGAAATAATCACCAAAGCAATGGATGAAGGTAAAATGACACACACTGCATACCTCAAACTGGTCAAGGCTATTGACATAATCCCCCACTCAAGCTTAGCAGGAATAGCTCCCTGCATCACCCACTGGATTGTTAACTGGCTCACAGATAGGCAGCAGGAGATCAAACTAGGAAAACATCCTCCACAGAGAGACCGGTCACTAATGGAGTCCACCAGTGTTTTGTGCTGGGACCAGTCCTGTTTGGCATCTACTTATTTGAAGTAAAAGACAATACCAAAGGGCTCTGACTAAGATTGCATATGACTGCAAGATGGAAGTAATCAATGAATCTCTAAAAGATTTAGCCATCCTGCAGAAAACTTTTCCCCAGACAAATATCTGGTGCCAGCATCATGGGCTGAAACTAAATGCCAAAAAATGCATTATCATATCCTTAGGGAAGGCTTCTACCATAGGCAACTTCCACATTAACAATACTTCCTTAAGAGCTGACCCAGTTGTTCAGGAGTTGGGAACCTATGTGTACACTGACCTAACTTTGCAATACATGTCCAATGTTGTAAAAAAGTTCTTTATATTTCACAGATAATTAACAAAGGGATTGTGCCCAGATCTTGAGATGCCATTGTCCCCCTGTACTCAGCCCTCTTTAGGCTAATCACTGTCCATAATTCCCCTTTTGGCATATTTCTGTCCAGACACATGCAAGAACTGGAACTTCTACAGAGAGACCTTACTAAAAGGACACAAGACCTAAACAATATGTCCTGTGTGGACCTACTCAAAACCATGTCACTATACTCAGTATCTTACAGAGTCCTAAGAAGTGACCTGTGTCTGGCATTCAAGGCATCCTCTGACCCAACACTAATGCACCTACTACAAATCAAATGACATCAGAAATACTCAAGACAGGGATCCAAATCTCATCTGCAACATCAGCAGAATGGTCTGGTGGGGCAAGTACATCTTGCAGAAGATACCACTGCTTTGGAACAGACTTTCTATTCACATAAATCAAAGTTCATCCCTCTCCATATTAAAGTACAACTTGGATCTATAGATGAATAATACAAAATTTACCCAAGGTCTTCCCCCTGTACTACTAATGAAAAGAGGCAGCTCTGAAATGTTTTATTCCACACATGGGTTCCCTCAAATTATCTGTGGTATGATCTCAGTTATTTCCATTAGTGGTAAAAAGAATTTATGTCTTACCATAACGTTCCATCTGTGTTGTTAATCTTCAGCAATCCCTGACAGTGGGGTTCAGTTTCGCCCTTGGAACTGACTTGGACGTATCTTTTAGCTCGCACTGTCCAAAGTCTCAAGCCAGGCTCTACCCATAATGCTCCTCACAGAGATTACCCCAGACTGAGTTTGCCAGATCACAGTATATAGCCAAAAGTAGAATGGTGTTAGTACAGATAAAAATAGAGGCGAGGTCATATATACGAGTCCTTAATGAGAAACCAGGTCAGGACTAAAGAGATCCACTAAGAGTCTTAGGATTGGGGAAGGTGGGTGGATATGTCAAGGATTGGTGAAGATGAACAACACAAATGAAACATTATGGTAAGACATAACTTCTTTATCTGATGTTGTTAATCTTCACCTAATCCTCGACAGTGGGACAGAGTCCCCAGCTACTTTAGCCTTGGGAGGTCTCATGATAGAATATTCTGAAGCACCATAGAGCCAAAGGATGCTCGACTCCTCAAGACCTGGTCTAATTTGTAATGGGTGATGAAGGTATGATGAGAACACCATGTGGCTGCTGCACAGATGTCATCTAGTGAAGCTCTGGGATGAAAAACTGCTGATGTCGCAACAGCTCTTGTTGAGTGGGCATGAACTGTTTTGGGGAGTTGAAGACCTTGAGATTAATAAATGAATGTGATGGAGTCTCTCAGCCATTTAGCAAAAGTAACCTTAGTAACTGGATAGCCCATATGCAGAGGTGAAAAGGCTACAAATAACTGACGTGATTTTCAAAATAGTTTTGTCCTTTGAAGATAAAAAAGTAACTGTGCACATCTAGTAAATGAAGTGCATATTCTCCTTTGTGGAAAAATTAGGGAAAAAGGTTGGTAATTGTAACGATTGATTAATATTGGTTTCGGAGACTACCTTGGGTAAAAAGGAGGGATTTGTTCTCAGTACCACTCTGTCTTTATGAAAGGTCAGGTAGGGTGATTTGCATGATAGGGCTTGCAATTTGGAAACCCTTCTTGCAGATGTAATTGCTACCAAAAATACAGTCTTCCAGGATAAATACTTCAGATAACAGGATGCTGACGGTTCAAAAGGGGTCTTGGTTAGAGCTTGAAGGCCAGTAGTTAGATCCCATGGGGGAACTGGTTCTTTAAAAGGGGGTTTTAGTAAGAAGAGCCCTGTCAAGAAGGCTTTACAAAGTTTGTGAGACATTACTGGAGCATTATTCCAACCTGAATGAAAATCTGAAATTGCAGTTAGATGAACCTTTATCATAGAAGCAGAGGAACCAGATAGAAAAACAGTGTTTAGGAAATCTAAAATGTCTTGGATAGGAGCAGCAAAGGGGTCAAAGCCCTTTGTTCAAGGCCCATTTGTTAATTTTTTTCCATTTGCACTGGTACAGGTTTCTAGTAGTAGGTTTGTGGTGTGCAATAATAATACGTTGGACAGGGGAAGAAAGAGAAGGATGCCTGGCAATAATGGGAATTGGAGAAGCCATACAGTGAGCTTGAGGTATCAAAGATTGGGGTGAGCCACGCCCTCTGGGTGAGTTAATAGATCTGGAACTGGGTCAATGATCCATGGTTTCTGTAACAGATGAGGCCAAAGGAAGGGAAACAAAACTTGTTGAGACCAGAATGGGGCAATGAGGATTACTGAATTCTTCATCCTATTGGCTTTCTTAAGGGATTGTGAGGTTAGAAAGTGGAATCTGGTAGCCTCTGGATATTATTCCCTGCACCCATTTGTCTGAAGTTATTGATTGCCAGGCTGGTATGTGTAGGGATAATCATTCCCCGACTTCCTCCAGAGGAAGGCAATTGGGCATCACCTCAGGCATACTGACAAAGTGCCAGAGAAGGATTCTCTGCCCCTGATTCTGCGGTCCATTTCTGGCCCTAGGATGGTGTCTTCCATTGCCTCCTCCAGCTCTGCCCCGGGGGAAGTCTTTACCTCATGAGTCGTGAAAAAGCACCTTGGATTTTCTAAACCATAGTCTCTCACTCCTTTAGTTCCTTGAGTAAAGTCTCTGAGGGGTGGAGAAATGTATGCCATCAACAGATAGGGTCTTACCATCTTGCTCACATAGAGTGTCTTTAACCTTTTGGCCAAAAAGGGTAGATCCTTCAAAAGGAGCATTGATGAATGATTGTTTAAATGGCTCCACAAAGTCGCACAAGCACATCTAGGAGTGCCTTTTAATGGCTATACCTGAACCCGCTGCTCTGGTCATCCCTTCAGATACCTGTGCTATGAACCTCTTGGATGAATTGGAAATAGACTCTAGGGTTGCAAGCTGACAGTAATCTTTGTCATGCACCTCTTCAGCTACTGCTCCTGACAGAGTATTCAAAAGTTCTTTAATCAAATCTCTCTGCAATCTGATAAAATCTGACATATAATTCAAGGACCTCAGAGAAAAGGCCGTTGAAGCATAAACATGCTTCCCAACTCTATCCAACATCCTAGACTCCTTGTTAGGAGGATGGACAGTAGGACTCTCTTCTGCGAGTTCCCTCTTGGTGGCAGCTGCTACCAGCATGGCATCAACAGGAATTCCCTTAGACCAATGTGGTTTTTCTTTTGGTGCTAATACTACACAGTGAGGTCTCTTGAGGATTGGCTCTATGGAATCAGGCATCTTCCATGCCCGCTGAGCAATCAGTTTGATAAGATCATCAGTGGGTGGAAAGATCCAAAAAGTGGAGGGTTGGGCACGAAAAGCCTCCAGGTATACTGATTCCTCAGAGGAAGGCTGGGTGGACAACCAGCCAACCCTCTGCTTCAGGATTTCCAGGATGTCCTCGAAGGAAACATCAGGGGGTGACCTGGGGGAACATTCCCCTTCAAAGTCAGTATCTTCAGTATATGACTCTTCTGGGGAGTCCAGGTGCTTTCTCTGGCACTTCCTCTTCACAGGGACTTCCTTGAGGGGATGCTCCAGGGAAATATCTGAAGAGGAGACCATTAAAGTGGGAGTCACCTGGGACTTTTGTGCCCTCTGTCCAGGGAGTGAGACTAATGGTAGCTCAGGTCAACAGGAAGAAGAAACATGTCCGAACAGAGATGGCAAGGACTGAGAATCCCTAACGGATAATGCCTTCTCCATAATCTGCAAAGCAGGTCCCCCCCATAGGGGGATGGGAGCCTGGAAATTAAACAGGCTGCTTCTGAACCGGGTTCACACCCTGCCCTGAGCAGACAGCCCCCAGACCAGGAGCCTGGGTCAGCAGTACAAGGGCCGAGGCACCGAGAGGCAGAGATGGCTCAGAAGGAACCGAAAAGGTACCATGCATCTCAGAACCGACTAGAGTCCTGACCCTGGGAGGTCTCCAGTAGTTGAAGGCTCAGAAATACTCAAGACGGTTGCCGGAACCAAAGACAAAAAAGCTATCAGAACCGAGTAAGTCAGAGCCGGAAGTGTCAGGATCAAAGGCTCCAAAGGCTCTTGTAGAGTTGAAGGAGGAGGGTACGAGGGGGGTCATAAGACATACAGTTTTGATGCTGGATTGGCTCGCAACTGAAGGTAATCCTTTCACCACAAGTAGCTGATCCACTAGCCTCATAATATCAGCTTCCAATAGACTCTTAGTAGACCTCACCAATGCCGTGGTGGGAGATCTAGGTGGTCTCACTTCTACAAATGGGGTACGGGTCCACAGAAGAGGAATAAGAAGTTATTGGGAGCATAGGGAGCTCCAATATCTTAGGTACCGGTTGCTCTATTGCTACCGATGTAGAGGCGGCAGTCTGTCCAAAGCCAATTTTACTGGTGTAGAGAGGTCCCCCAGTGCCGATGAACTCTTCGGTACCGAGGACATTTTTGAGATTGTTTTTTAGTCGGTTCCAAAGCACTACGAACTGAGGAAGATCTTTTCTTGGAACCATGGGAGGAAGAAGTTCCTGTTTCACTAGCTTTCTCCTTGGAGCCAGAAATGGCCTCATCAAAAGGAGATTTAAAAATTCCTTTTAAAATACGTTTGTTCTTCCTTTCCATCAACGTACAGGAGGAGGACCCATGACAAATCACACAATTTTCTTGCAGGTAAATCTTGCCAAGGCAAAAAACACAGAGTGTGTCCATCCGAATTGGGCATTTTACCCTCACATTTTCTACACCCCTTGAAACCTGAGGTGCCCTTTGAAGGTTTTGCGGGAGATTCTTTTTGGTCCGCCATTATAGGTGATGAGATAAGGAAGGGCAGAAGGAATTTGTTTTTTTTTTTATATTAAAGGAAGAAAAGAAAATAATACCAACTATGGTACTAAGAAATACCTCAACAGTATAAAAATAAGGAGAACTTACTGACTATGGTAAGGGACGGATTACCAACAGTAATATTAAGACAGAAATTACTTAGAAGGATGAGGAACGGGTAGAAGTACTAATAAAAAAATGTAGAGAGTTCAGAAGAAATTTGAAAACAATTGCAATTTAACTGCCAAAGCTCGAGAGATGGAACAAACATATCTGGTCTGCAAAGCGGCAAACGAGATCTGGGGTAATCTCTGTGAGGAGCATTATGGGTAGAGCCTGGCTAGAGAGTTTGCAGAGTGTGAACTGAAAGATATGGCTTAGTCGGTTCCAAGGGTTTGGAACCAAACCCACCGTCAAGGATTAGGTGAAGCTTAACAACATCAAATCATACAGATATCTGTCATGGGATAGGTAAGGCCATAAGGCCAATCAAACAAAAATTGGATAAGTTAATAAAAAAAGGAAATCTGATAGGCTTAAAATGGCCCAAAGGGCACAAGTACTTACCTATGAAAGTACAAAAGTGCTGATGGACTTGCAAATGTGCAGCAGGTGGTAGGTAACCAAAGTGTTAGCTACAGAGATGGCCCTAAATGAAAAAAGGATAAGCCAGACTGGGGAGGGACTGTGGTTAGCAATGTGGTAAACCATAACTGCAATCTGCAATGTGTTGGGACAGGAGGAGAGAATGGAAGAGTGTGAACTGTAAAAATGAGAGTAGAAGAAGAAAGGAACGTGGTGAAATATGTCAATTAACTCAAAGAGAGGTGGTAAACCAGATGGGGCTGTTCTGATGAACATATATGGCAGTCAAGTGAAAGAGATGTGAATGGAGACAAGTGATACCTAATGAACAAGAAGAGAGGGTGGAAGGCAGATTTGAGGATGACAGATTTCCTCTCAATGTGACCAAGGCAATGTACTGAGGTATGGTGTTGCTGGGTTTGACTGTATCTCACCTTCACACTTCTGTTCTAATATGAAACTGCGTTATTTACCTACCATTCTCTTTCTCCTCTCTCCCCCCAACCTGTAATACACCTCACACTGCATCCATATTATTTTTCCAACCCATGCTCATTTATTTCCTCAGCTATTCCTCTCATCTTTCATGTATTATCCCACTAAACTGTATTCCAACCTGAATCTTACATTTTACTATCATTACTGTACAAGACTCAAAAATAGAAATCGCATGAGAAATTGAGTTAATCATACTACACCATTATTGTAAAAAGCCACATCACTGCACATTTCAACACTGTTATTCTAGCTACGAGATTATTGTAAACAGTCACAGTTCTTTTGAAAATTGTGTTCTTACTCTTTGCTAAAGTCCACTGTAAACAGTATGTTCACCTCTCTATCATGCTTTGCAAAGAATCATCCTGAACATAATTACTTGTTTACTGTAACCCTAGACTAAACCCGAAAAATGACCATGTGAATACGTGTTCTACCCATTTAACAAACATAAAAATAAATACATACATATCTAAATAAAATAACTAAAAATAACCAACCACGGGACACTGAATGATAAAAAAAACAGGTAACTGTCATTTAAATAAATGAATACATACATGTACTGCGGTAGCGTTGTCGCCTCACAGTGAGACGCTGTCCGGTTCAATTCTCAGCTAGAGCGTCTTCTGCATGGACCCATGCGTGAATGGGCATACCTTCGTTGAAGGTTGTGTGTCAGGGCTGCTAACTCGACACGTAAAAATCAATTACCAATCATTAGTGGACCGGAGTTCCGCTGTGGTGACCCCTAACCGGGAAAAGACGAAAGACACAAACAAACAAACAAACATACATGTATACATAAAATGGCTAAAGGTCACTAAACAAACACTTTATATTCAAAAGTACAAACAGCTAACTATGACTTAAAAAGCAAATAACAAAAACTGCAATTTGCTGCAGCACTATAAAATTCTTCACACACATCTGCAATAATTATATATACTAGCCTTCCACCATACCTCTCAACTGTCCAGATTTTCACAGAATGTCCATATTTTTGCATCATATTTTTGGTTTGTCCCTCATAAAATTTGTGGTTTTCTGGCAACTCACAGAAGATTGAAATCACTAAATAATGGCATACATTTGAGTTTCAGACTTCATATCCTTCAAAAAATGCATGCTAACACAAATCCTGTTATTTTGTCACCTTTCTAACTTAATAAGAAAAATATTTAAAATGTGCCCCTGTTTCTGGGCCTTTTCCCCTCATTATTTTAGGCTTTGTCCAGATTTCTTGCACTAAGAGCTTGAGAGGTATGTCTACCACAGGGTCTATATTAAAAGCACGAAAGTTCACAAACGCGAATACAAGTACATCGACACAAACGTCGAAGTACAAGAGCGAAAGACGTAAACAGTTAAAATCAGAACGCCAAATGTATTTCCTTGGCCAGCAGGGTGATCGTGGGGAAGAGGAAATATATTCTTTTCCCACTGTAGTGCAATCTCAGAGTTGGTATATTTAAGTAGGAGGGTGTGGGGGAGTGCAGGGGGGCTTGCCCCCCTGCAAAAGTGTGTTTATTGAAGTTTGTTTACTTAGGTTTTCCTTACCTGTATGGCGCTGTTATTTTATGAAATACGTTTGGCGTTCTAATTTTCGCTGATTACGTCTTTTGTTTTTGTTGTACTTTGACGTTTATGTGTCGGTGCACTTGTATTCGCGTTTGTGAGCTTTCGTGGTTTTGATATAGACCCGTCTACCACTGCCTCTAAAAGTGCAGAAACATGGTGTAAGGATAATTCAAATAGATACCAAAGTCTTTGAATTAGTATATAACAACCCAGAATAACACTTTACAGTTCCCATTTATGAGCATCAAACAATTGTGTTAAACTGTTCTAACTTCCCCTATTGGATTTACTTGTAAATGAGTTATCATTTTCTTCTTTTATGCTCCTGTAAACTGTTGCTGCCCTTCCCCTAAGTGATGTGTGGATTAAAGCAGGTAGCTGGTAGCTCATGGAAAAGAAATGAGGTATGTCAATGTGGACTGTGAGATGGCAGTGCAGAGAATTCAAAAACTGTGGTGCCGGTGAAGGTCTGGGAAGATGACAGTGAAGAGAAGAGATTTCTAGGGATATAAAGGGTAACATTAGACACCTTCTTCCTATGGCTGAAGAAAAGAGAAACAGAAATATTGTAATATGAACATATTTTATATCACTTAATGATACTAGTCCATCAAGATTGTTCTGACATTTACATAAATGAAAACAAACCATAATGACATAATTTTAGTTGCAAACATAATATATCAGTTATAGTCTATCCAGTCACTGTCAGTCAAACATTATATAGCTCATTCAAATCCTGCCTTCTTAAAAGTTTATTTTAAACCTCATTCCTACTCTGCATGCATTGTTCCGGCAATTCCCATTTTTCCTATGTAATTTGCTCCTGCTCTTTTCTAAAGATCCCACTTCCAGTTCTTTTATCTCTGTTACTATGTTCACTACTTCTAATATAGTTGGTTTAGACTTTGATTTCCATTTTCTAGCGATTGCTTTTTTGGCAGCCACCAAAATTAGAGACAGCAAGGCCTTACCATGTCTAGACAATTCCAATTCTGTATCATCGCTCAGAAAAATCATTTCCTTAGTTACATCAATTTGCTCACCCAGTACCTCTGGCAGAGCAGTCTGGTCTGCCAATTCATTATACTTCTGGAAAATATTTTCCCAGTTACTTCTTTCTTCCCCATCACACCTCCAACATTTGCTGTCTATCTGAGAAAAAGTTCTTTGGAATTTACTTGGCTTATAAAATACCTATACAAACACTTCCAAGCAAAGATCCTAAATCCTTTAGACTTTGTTGCATATTTGAGAGACAAACATATATCCCCCATTGTTTCTTTGTTAATTGCTTTGCTTATCCAGTCTCTCTTCCCAATTCCTTCTAACCCCCTTTGATTGATTCTTATAGTTATCATGCAATATTTTAGATGTTGTACTAATTATTCCTTTTCTAACAGCAGCTTCTGGTCTACATTCTACTAAAAACTCTACCAGTGCTGGTCTTTCACTTAGGAGACCCCTATTTCTTTCTATTTGCCTGTACTCTGATATCAATCCTTGAAGAGGAAGACAACATTATAGTCTTATATAAGAATAAATAAATAAATTGTCCATTATCCTCAAATTTAAATTAAAGCATGTAGGAATGAATTCAGAAAGGTTACTGCTAGGTGTACACAGAGTGTCTACCTCACTGTAACCTTTCCACATTCAGAGACATATCATGGTGCTTTCTCAACAGCTGTGCAAAATGCTAATGAGTCATTCTAGTGGACAGGTACATACTTGTTAGCTATGTGCACTCCCCCATAACTGCCTGAGGTGTTGCATTTATTTAGCCAAAGAATTCAGAGAATCACTCAGTTACATAGATTAGCATGGCCCCTCCTGGCCAGTTGCAGTAACGAACATGGCCAAATGGTTGTGTTCATCCATCATAGTAGAGGTAAGTGCTGGAGAATTGTCTGCCATACTTACACACTTGACTAATGAGCAAAGCCTGCAACAGGAGGTAGTGGCGACCATTAGCCAACAGTGATAACTCTGCTGATGCCAGTCAAAGGGGTCACTACCCACTAAGGATAACTCTGAAGACATGTCAGGGGGAGCACTAGTCTCCAGGGGTAAAACTGAAGATGTTGGTCTGAGAACCACTAATCACCAGGGAGAACTCTTACATATTGTGCCTGAATGACATGTAAATAGAATGGGGATTGGGGAAAAATAATCAGCAGGAAGAACTCTTGCATATCATGCCTGAATGGCACCTAAATGAAGCAGGTATTAGGAGAAATATTAGGCACCAGGAAGAACTCTTATATTCCATGTCTGAACAGCATATAAACAGAAGGGGAATTGAAGGAGAAAACATTAACCACCAGTAAAGACTCAAATCTCATGCCGGACCAGCATGTAAACAAAAAAAAATTTGGAAGGAAGCACTAGAAAAGAGAAAGACCTCTTTAGCTACATGTCTTAGCAGTGCTTACACATAACGTAGGTCGGGGATACTAGACACCAGGGGAGGTCTGTAGCTACGTGTCTTAACAGCAATTACACTTAACTTTAATCAGGAAACACTAGACATCCATAAGAACTTTAACTGGCACTTACACATAATGTGGGCTGGGGGAACACTAGACACCAGGGATACTCTAATGTGCCTTAAAGGTAATTAATAAAAAACGGGGAGTGGCGATACAATAAATCTTACGCACTAAAGTGGATTCTAACTTTGTACCCTTAAAAGCTCTAAAAAAAAAAAAAAAAGATTTCAACCCTATACCTTCCCACCTTCTACAGAGGATATCAGTCTTCTGTACCACTATTACACACCAGGGAATCTGGTGTAAAACCCAATTAGAAAATAAAAAAATGTAAAGTGCATGGGTGGAATGCCTCAAATACTGCATCCATGGCACAAGAAACCTTGGCATTAACCCATAGTGAGGATTTGGGGCATTATTCAATGCCTGCAACAGTTTGTGAAGTATGGAGGTGTTACAGGAAACAATTGTCACAACCCTTAACCATACAGCACAAGAAATCAAAACACACCAAAATTTATGGTGGGACACAATTGGGAAAGGATGTTACTTAGTCCTTTTACAAACTAAGAAAGTCACTAGTACAACAGCTTTTGCAGTACCATGGATTTAGTGCAGGATATGAAGTGTGAAACTCTGTCTGGCATTAGTGACTGACTGTAATCATCCATGATTTATGGGAGCATGACAAAGGAGATATCAGGGACACTGTCACAACACAAGGAGAGGGGAGATATCAGGGACACTGTCACAACACAAGGAGAGGTATGGAGTATGTGAGGTATGTGTGCGTGTGTGTGTGTAATTATATATGTCTGTGTGTGGGTGTACGTGTCTGCATGTTTAATTAGATGTGTGTGTCTCTGTGTGAGTGTGTGTATTTAATTATATTTATGTCTGTGTTTGACTTTGTGTTTTGTAAGTGGGAGAGTAAACTGGGGGTACCTTTACTAATATGATGTGTCCACCACCACTAAGTGGCAAAAAAAGTATTGATCTGCACTCACTGTAATTAATAACTATTCATGCACATACAAATTAAATAATAATGATGATGTCTTTATTCACTACGGCTAATGTGTCTCTGAATCACAGAATACCACATCACTAAAACACCAAGTAGTGGGGTTCTTTCTAAATTCCCAAGATTGTTCCTCTTTGTGTAAAGAAGAAATAACAAAAGAAAACAAACTGAATAATATCTTTCATATCCAGACTATTCAAATCCCGTCTGTATGGAAATATTCCAGTGGATGCTCCCTTCTTATTATATGATTGTAAACCTCATGCCAGTAGATTTTTATGAAGCAATCATTAGCAAGCAATAGCTACTCACAACATTAAGAAATAAAATGACTACATAAAATGGTACGTATAGTCATTGTCTATTCTAAACACACACTCAAAAAATCCAGACCCAGCTCTCATTCACTTATAAACTATACAATGTGTATTATTTCCAACTAATTATAGAACTTAGTGACACTTCACTTAATGTGGTTGACACTCTCTGTAATGAGTTTCCTACAATATTCATTTACTTATTAACTACTGACCAGAGCTGGTCTCAGAACATTTTCAGCCATGACCCAGAACAATTAGAGATCTGCAAGTTTCAACAGAGAATTAAAATTACATGTTACATATGCAGTTCAAAGAGTGAGGCAGGTTCATTTGCAGAACAACAAAGGTATGACACAGGGAAGGTACAATTAATGACAAATTACAACAACACACTATGAGGTAGTTACATTTAAAAAAGTGTAAGGACAGACTATGTTGAATTGCTACATCCCAAGCTACCATGGATAATCTGCACAGATGGTAAGAACTGTAACCCCCTTGTTTGTTTATATACCACATCACTGTGGAGTTGTCTGTGATCACTTGAATAGGCCCTGAGGACTAAAGTTGATTCAGAAAGTTATGGGCTTTTATTACAGCAAACATGTTTTTGACATTGGTCTGCCTTGTTTGTTCCAAAGACACTGTACTTTCACTCTCAAATAAACAGCTCCTCAAGCAATGTCTGATGCATCAGCCGTTACAGACTGTGAAGGAGGTAGTAGGGAGAAGGGAATACCAGGATTCAGCGATATCTGGTCTCTCCACTATAACAACTCCCCTTTTAAAAATCCTGGTACTAAGATCTAAAAGGTCAGGGGGTGTTGATGTTGGGAGTCTGACAAGAGGAATCATGAAAATTAAAATCAGTGATGCCATGTAACTTAAAAACCTGAGAAATTCCCTGGAAAAAGCCACTGACTGACTGATTGGATAAATTCTGTAACAGATCTAAATATAGATCTGCTTTTTCCTCAAATAAAAGCTGTCTGAATCGATGTATCCAGAAAACAACTCTGAAACACTATCCTGTTTGAAGGAATGAATGAAAGTTTCTAGATGTTCTCCTGGAAACCCAGCCTTAGTAGGAAGGTTTTTTACCCAGGAAAGGGACTCCTGACCTTTTGGAAAAAACTGCAAAAATAAGAAAGTAATTTAAAAAGGGAAAATGGTAAAGCCTTGCATTCTGCAATAGGCTACCACTGGACGAAGACACTTTGTAAACAGCCCTGGAGCTACAGATAACTCAAATGGGTAATGCAGAGAAATGAAAGAGTAAGGCATACACAATCATCAAAAAATGCTTGAATTCTGTGGAGATTTATATGTGATGATAAGCAACTTTTAAATTTAGTGTTGCCACATGAGTGAACGGGGTAAGAGAGGTAACAGCAACTGAAGCAACAGCATGTTGAACTTTGGAATTTTCACAAACTGGTTGAGAAAGGATGGCTCTAGAAATGGTCTCCAAACTTCCTTCTTTGGCACCAGAAATATTTTTGAATAAAACCCCTTCCATGAATGAATCTGAGGACAGGTTCTGTCACCCTTTGGGACAACAAATACAGAATAACTGAAGGAAACAAATAAGTCTGATTTGGAGGATGTGGAGGAATTCCCTCTGAAGGAGAAAGGGGCAACCAATCACATTTGTATCCTTGCTGGATAACTCTTAGAACCCATTTGTTTGAGATTATCTGTTGCCACAGAGGGAAATGAAGAGCCAGGTTCTAGGAAAGGTACAAAAAGCTGCTTGGGGGGGGGGGGGTGAAAGGGTCTGGAGTGAGTAGATAGTCATTACAACTTATTGGACTGTCCTTTTTTGAAGTACCAAAAAAGTAATGTGACAACCACAAAACACACTAGCTTGACCCCCTTATAACAACTATTAAAATATAAAACAATAAAATGTTAGGAAAACTGTTTAAAACAAAATATTAATATTTATGAGACTGTTTGTGTCAGAGGCCTTGGAGAGATTACCAGTACATTGCCACTGGAAACAGACACTAATATAAAGAGCATTCCCTTTACTGGATTATTTGTACTACAGAAATCACTTCAGTAATGGGGAGAGAGGCAGAAGCCAGATAGTGCATTAGGACATGGGGCTTAAAAGACAGCAAGCTTTCCAGCATAGTGGCTGAACAGAACTCAAGAGACCTCACTGGAAGAGTAGCAGTCCAGGAAGGGGACAGTACTGAATAAAGACTTTTCCAAACGGTTCCTAGAAACAACATCTGGATAAACTAAGATTTGAGTAATAGAAATGCGACTAATAGGAAAAAAGAAATCTGTATTGGCACAAGTTGCGCTGTCACACAAAACTGACTGATGTAAAGCAAAATGCATGCTTGCTGAAATAAGTTTTTTTTTTTTTTAAATGAAGCATGCTCTTGGTTGCATTTGTTTAAAATATATTTTATATCTAGAGACTGCTGATGTTTCCTTGATAAAGTCTGCAAAGTTGATAAAATGATGGTAAGTATGCAGAAGAATTTGAGCTTATACTGCCTGAAACATATTAAATCAGGTGTTTAAGGCATGCAAAAAGTTGGTAACCATTTCTGGTCCATGCATTTATGCCTACAAGTGCACACCCTTCATGAAATGATTTCCCCATCTGTAGAAGGACAGAATTGAGTGCGTTTTTTTTTTTTTTTTTGAGGAATTGCTGCTCTTTTTGGCAAATTATTTCTGCTATGAATAATAACAATTAGAAGGAATAACATGAATCCAAGTTACTATGAGTCTAATAATAATGATATTCATAGTATAAAGTGAAATGGGGTGGGGAATATACCATTCAAATTTATTTTATCACTTAAAAACAAATTCATTTTACTTTAAATTTGATTTAAAATTTATTTTACTTTAAAGTTGTAGCTTTTTTTTTTTCATAGAGTTTTAAAAATTATTGATTAGGGCCAATTAACAAGAAATCTGGACAAAACTAAAAAGATGTAGAGGGGACAAAGACCCAAAATTAGGGACAGATTTTGAATATTGTTCATATAAACTTAAAAAGTTGCTAGAATAATATTTTTTGCATTAACATGCATTTTCTGAAGGATGTGAAGTCTGAAAATCAAATAACAGTCAACTTTTAGTGACTTCAATCCTCGATGATTTGCCAGAAAGCCACAGACCAAAAATATGAGGCAAAAATCTAGATCTTCTGTGAAAATCTAGACAACTGAGAACTATGCTGGTGCTTGGGGGGTGTTAAGCCTCCCAAAACCTCACAAAAGAAGCACTGCTACTGAATGAGTTCTTCTTAGTTAAATTCTGATGAAGTCCTAGTTCTATTTGTAGGATGAAAGTACTACATGGTATATTCCTAGAGTACTTATTAAGCCTACTATTCTTGATTTTACAGACTTTGTTTTTTTTTTTTTTATTATTATTGTTAACAACGGGAGGTGCTACTGACCTGTAATGGCTGTTGTTTAGCTACTGTGGAACTCATTCAGTAATTACAAACTTGTACAGATTCTGTTATTTTGCTCTTTTAACTGCAGTTTGTTTTACATTTATTTATTTTACTTCAAATTTGCTGGTTGCTTTAAATTTGCTTGATTTTAATTTTATTTTACGGTAAAGTTGCAAGATTTTTTTTCTTAGAATTTTAAGAGTTATTGATTAGGGACAATTAGCAAAAGTCCATTCTCTGACTGCAAAAAGATTAAGACTGGGATTCAGAAATGGCTACCACCAGCATTAAGCCCTTAGGTTCATAGGTTGGTACTAGGCTATCAGCCCTAGGGCCTATACAAGCCTAGCCATAACAAATCCCTGGCTATTTCTTCCCACAGTATTTATATCCCTGAACCCCTGTCTAGCAGGGCGACTGACGTGATCCCTGGGGTGAATTTCCCATCTCCCATCCAGTCATCAAGGTTCCTTTTGAAGAGGGCCAAAGAGGTGCTCTAATTGACATGTATGGGCAGGCTATTCCAGAGTCTGGGGAGTCTCTGGATCAAGAACTTATCCCTCCAGCATGTTTTGTTCATTGTGATGGCAAGGTTTAGATCCCTGGAGCATGTCTCTCTGAGGTATTGAGATTTATTTAAGTGTAGCATGTCCAACAACTCTGGGTTTGGCATGCCCTTGTATGCTAAACAGAGATCGCCTCTGAGTAGATGATATGTGACAGAGTATAGGTTCATAGGTGTGTACTAGACTAATGGACCTGGAGCCTTTACAAGCCTAGCCCATAAGATTACCCTGGCATCATGCCACCCAACCTTAGTTCCTAGTGCCTCTGTCGAGTAGAGCCACTGGAGTGATCCCCAGGGTAAATTTTCTATTTCCCATCCATTCATCAAGATTTCTCTTGAAGAGGGCCAGTGAGGTGTTCTGCTTGACATGTATGGGAAGTCTATTCCATAGCATGGGCAGTCTCTGGGTTATGAATCTGTCCCTTCAGCATGCTCTGTTGATTGTGGTAGTGAGGTTCAGGTCTCTGGAGCATGTGGTGCAGAGAGATTGTGATTTCTTTAGATATAGCATTTCTAACACAGCTGGGTCAGACATGGCTTTGTAAGTTAAGCAGAGATCACCTCTAAGTAGGCAATATGAGACAGAGAATAGTTGGAGTTTTTTGAGTCTGTCAATATAGGACAAGTGTTTAAGGCCTAGGATCCTCTTTGTGAGTTACTTTTGCAACCTCTCCAGTTGTTGCAGGTGTCTAGTGAGGTACATGCCAAATGGGGCGTTGTACTCGATGATTGGCCTAATGAGGGAAGAGTAGAGGGAGACAATAACCTCTTTCTTCCTGGATGCAAAACCCTTAGTAATGAGATGTGCCACATAGGACTTTCTGACTACAGTGGCAATGTGGTGATCAAAAGAGAGGTTGCTGTCAACCTGTGTTCCCAGATCTCTCATAACGCCTTCTGTGTTCAATGGACTGCCATCAATGTGGTAATTCAAGGGAACAGGGTTTTTCCCAAAGGGGATGAAGACACATTTTTTGGCATTGAGCTTAAGGCTTACACAGGCTCCTACCACTGGAGGCAGCTATTTTGATTTGGAGACATGCCCCCAGTAGTGAATCAATGTGGTGAGCCATCTACATGACCAGGGTATATGCTAATGAGGCATTCTAGGAAAGGGGTCTATGCTAATTAGGGATTTGCTTTCCCCAGGAAATGCCTGCCATAAGGGATTTACAGAGATGAGCATAAGTTGACATGCCAAAAAGCTGTATTCCTCAATTGCAGTCAATGGGGAGATCACATAAAAGATAAAATCAAGTAGGTGTCTGTGAGAGGTAGTGCTTGGAGTGTGAGTGAATGTGTGTATGAGTGTATGACAGTGTGTCTGCATGTCTGCAGAAGTATGAGTCGTCTCAGGTGAGTGTGTGTTTGTGTATGTATGCATGCACACCCACACTCGTGTGTGGATGTCTCCACGAGTGTGAAAGTGCTGGGGGTCTGATTTACAGTGACTCTGTGTGTGTGTGTGTGTGTGTGTGTGTGTGTGTGTGTGTGTGTGTGTGTGTGTGTGTGTGTGTGTGTGTGTGTGTGTGTGTGAATATTTGTGTATGTATGGGGTTGGGGATAGGGCTTTTATACCTTTGAACTATCCTAGAATAACAAACAAAGTCTGTAATTCTTGGGGACACTAAACACCAGGGACTTTTAAATATTACTCTAAGTCATGTAGAATGCTAATAGATTGAAAGGTTTTGCAGCACAGAGACTTTGAAGAGCAATAAAGCATATGAGGAAACACTAGACACCAGGGACACACTTTAAATATTACTCTAAGTCGCTTAGTAAGCTAACAGAACAATGGGTTTTGTAGCACAAAGCATGTTTAGAACCATAAGAAGTATGTGTAGCACTCATCCCAGTGGAAAATAAGGTATGTACAGCCCTTAGGATACTATCTACAGATAGTTTTCGAAGACCAACTGGGGACATGATGGGGGTTGTTCACAGGCATCTGCATCAAGGATTCCACCAATTTCTGGATGCTATGCTCCCACATGCCAGTGAGCACATATATTTTCCCCTTGACCCTGAGGTGAGGGCCAGCAATATGCAACACTTCTACTGTGCAGAACACTACCCTGAATTACTGGGTGCCACTCATGTAAAAATCAAGGCAGCACCCGGTGAGCAGGTTAGAATCTACGTTAACCGCAAGTGATACCACTCCATCAGCAGCCAAGTCATGTGCAATGCCCAGGGGATTATCATGAATGTGTGTACTGGTAACCCTGGAAGTTATCATGACTCCCATATCTAGCACACATCACAGCTGTACTGGATGTTTGTTGGGGGGACATCCCACAGGGCCATTTACTGGGAGATGCTGGCTATGCCCTGGAACCATGGATGATGACACCCATCAGAAATGCACACACACTCATGGAAGAATGCTACAATGAGGCACATGCACAAACTAGGAACATTACAGAGTGTGTTTGGGCTTCTGAAGTCATGGTTCCAGTGCCTCAATATATCTGGTGGAGCCTTGTAGTATACTCCAGCCACATGTGCACAGATATTTACAGTACGTGCTATGCTACACAATCTGATCCTGCAGAAACAGCTGCAGCAGAATCAGCAAAGGGAAGGGATACACAACCCCCACCAGTGCCTACGTCACCACAGTCACAGGAGGACTCAGAAGAGGAACCCCTGCTGATATCCCCATAAGCAGATATAGGCGAGATCAGTACACCCTGGCTATGGCTAACAGGCAATGCATAGCGCATTCACTGATGACTTAAAAGACCTAGGGAATAACACCTTACTCCTACTCGCATACAGATATTAAAATTGATGCCAGCCAAATCACACATCCTGTACCTATCCATGTACTGGCTGTGCACTGCTTGGATCAGACAGAGTCAGCCCTGAACTACAGTTATGTCAACTGCTGCAATTGAAAGGTAGGTCCATAACCTACATAGTAGTAGAGTGGATTTTTATGTTATGTCATTGTAGCTATGGACTGGGTACATTATGCAGGCAACTATACTAGGCTATTTGGACAATAATTATATCAACATGAGACTACAGACACCCATTCCACTAACATGTCACCATTTGTATTTGGTAGGCCTCATGCATGGAATATTCATGCAGTCCTACTGCAATAGATCACTGGTACATCATTCAAGGGACATGTTAGAAAGTGAGGTTAAATGATAGACAGACTAGTGTGTATCCTAGCAGAACATGGGCTTTTCTACCTCCACCCCTCAAAACAGCAGTCTCCTCTTGTAACTACCATAAAACTAAATCATCTATGGTGTATGAGCATTTCACACAGTTAGTATGCCACACAGCATCAGGACAGTAATGTACAATTTGAACTTACATTTTATGTGTTACCTAACTGAGAATAGCAAAATACATATTTATGCAGGTGATGGTGTGATGAATGATCCTCTGCCTGTTAAGAAGCTTCTATGGCTCAAATGACTAAGGCAGGTAGCTTGTGTAATTGTGTTCATGGTTCGTAGGTAGGTACTAGGCTATTGGCCCTGGGACCTATATAAGCCTAGCCAAAAAGGTATCCTGGCTTTCGCCACCCAAGAAAATTATTTTCCCGTGCCCCTGTCAAGCAGTGCTGCAGAAGTGATCCCCGGGGTGATTTTTCTATTTTTCTATTTCCCATCCAGTCGTCAAGATTTTTCTTAAAGAGGGTCAATGAGGAGATTTGCTTGACATGAATGGGTAGTTTGCTTCAGAGTATGGGAAGTCTCTGGGACAGGAATCTATCCCTCTAGCATGTTCTGTTTATTGTGGTGACAAGGTTTAGGTCCATGGAGCATGCAGTTCACAGAGATTGGGATTTCTTTAAGTGTAGTATATCCAAAAGCTCTGGGTTTGACATAGCTTTGTATGTTAGGCAGGGATCACCTCTGAGTAGGCGGTATGCAACGGAGTAGAGCTGGAGTTTTTGGAGACGGTCTGCGTATGGCATCTGTTTGAAGCCAGTAATCCTAATTCTGAGATATCCAGATATTTTGCATGTGAAGTTATAGACTGTCTCTGTGTGTGCTATACTAGCATTAACCTGTTTCACATATTAATTACACATTTGCATCTGTGCCGCATATCTAAGACCTATTTAAAGAGTCTTAAGTAATATTGGATAAGTTATTATCAGACTTGTAAAGGTTGGGACTTGAAACCATATATCAGCGTGCATATGTTGAAAACAGATCTAGTAAAACCTGTAACATGATGTACTATAACAATATAATATTTTATTTATTTTACTTATTTTACATTTGTTAACCGGGGGTGTCTAATTAAGCCAAAAAGGCCCTTTTTCAGCAGAGGCCCAGGCAGAAAAGCTCCACATAGAAAAATTACAGATACATTTAGTTATTTAGACATGATCAGTATACACACAAATTGCAAAAAGACATGTTTTTACAGTGATATGCAGCACATCAACAGTTACAGTGGAGAGAACAAACAAAAAATATTAATTTAAAAATAAAGGTAATTAATAGATTTGTGGTGTACAGCTGAAATTTGGAACATAGAATACATACATAGTACACAGGTACAGTACACACATTGTAGATTAGCCAGTATTTGTGAGCAAGATTGAAAACTATTATCAAGTACTCTATATTATCAAGTACTCTAGGTTTAGCATGTGTACCTTATCCGCTTTCACTTAATAAAGCTATGAATGAAATATTGTGCTGTGAAGCAATTTATATGGATTCAACAGGGTCATACACTACAAAGGATCAATAAATTAAAACAACTAGGTATAGATGCACTCTTGATAAGATGGATAGCTGCATGGCTTACATATAGGACATGGCAAGTATCATGCAGCAACTGGCCAAGTGAACTTCTTGGTTACAGTCAGGCTGTCCCACAGGACTCTGTTCTAGGCCCAAACCTGTTTAGATGTTTCTTCTTTTTTCATCTGAGTTGTTCTAGAGTCTGTATGCAGATGACTTGAAACTGGGTACATTGATTACATGTGTTACAGATGGGGCATATCTGCAAAATCACTTGACTAAATTGACCATTTGGGCACAGGAGCATAATACGCTGATAAATCCATCAAAAATTAAGCATATTAAACTTGGAAGACATAAACAGAAAGGTGAAGACACAGTGATTGAAACTGTAGATTAATTTATGGACCTGAGCAATGAGTTAGATCCAGCTTGGAGTTTTATTAATCTTATCATAATCCTGGCCTGGAGTACAGTTAGGTGTGGGCTGGAGTCAGTTTATGGAACAGTGAGTCTCTGATATAAGCAGTGTGCTTCCCATTTGCGTGCTGCTTAGCAACATGCAAACAATCCAAAAAATGCCACTGTGCATGCCCTTACACTTTGCTAAGCAGAACGCAAATCTGTTGCTCCTAGCACTATTTTGTTTTAAAATATATATATATATATATATATATATATATATATATATATATATATATATATATATATATATATATGGGATCCGTACTGATCCCCGAAGGAACTTTTCACTGAAACTCAAATGGCCGAGCATACTTATGCCCAGCCCTCTCTTTCTCTGGTATCATATTAAACCCCTACAGATACTCTATGGACCTCCAACCAATTACTCCTAAACATCTACCACCCCAATAAAACTGTTACAAAAATTACTCTACAAATCCACCATAGCCCACATAGGGGGTGCAAGGGTGCGTAGCCCCCCTGCGTAAATGCTTTTTTGTCATTTTTTTCTTTTTTTTTTGATGTACTTTAACAAAAGTGCTTTTTCGATAAAAGCACTTTCGTTAAAGTGTGTTCAGTGATGTTGGGTTTCGGCTATTGACGTTTCGTTCAATAGTCTTAGACCCATATACATATATATATATATATGATGCAGGTCTCCAAACTCATCTCCTCCACAAGGCCTGCTGATGTCATCTACCACAAGACTACCTAAAGCCATGTTAATGTCAGACTTAAGCTGTGGCACATGTGTTAAGTTCTGTGGTATGCAAAACTAAATAAGTATGGGTTCTAATCTTACTCCAGCCAGCTCTGCATGTGTGTGTGCGTGTGTGTGTGTGTGTGTGTGTGTGTGTGTGTGTGTGTGTGTGTGTGTGTGTGTGTGTGTGTGTGTGTGTGTACCCACGTTGGTGCATGTGGATGTTAGTTAAAACATTTTACATCAGCCTATGGGATCATAAGACCATTGCAATTTACTAGGCTAATAGCCCTAGGGCCTTTACAATCCTAGCCAAGTCCTTACCTTTATTTACATGATCAGCACCTATTGCAACTGTCCAAGAGGGACACAGGTGGAACCCCCGTGGTTAAATTAAGGTCACTCATCCAATCATGAAAATTGCTTCTGAAGAGGTCCAATGAGGTTTGACATGAGGTGGGAGTCTATTCCAAAGGTGTGTTAAACTATGGTAGACAAATCTCTCCCACCAGCAGGTTTTATTAATGTCACATACCATGTTTTTATTTATTCATTTTATTTATTAGACATTTTTTAACCGGGTTAGTCCAACTGGGCTAGTAGCCCATTTTCAGTGGAGATCCAAGGAGAAAAGCTCCAGTAGAGACATTTACATTACAAATGTTGCTAGCACATACAGCGTTTCAATATAGACAAAACTACAGTAGTAGTTTCATGCCCAAATAGAGAAGTATTACACATATTATACATAAGTTACAGAGAACATAGCAAATAGTAGATAAATTCAAATAATACAGAATAAGTATACTACAGTATTGTGATAAGTAATTAAAACATTTTTACAGACACGTACAATCATGTATATGTGGTGGAGCAATAAAACCTAAGGGTTTAATCACAGAAAAGATTAGCATTTAGGGAGGGAAAAAAGAAAATAAAAATATGGAGAATAATTAGATGGAAGGTAGTGGAGAAGGGTAAGGAAATATAGTAGTGTAGTGGATTAGGTAGGGACAAGTCTTAGTGTTAAGAAGGTAGAGTTTTAGTTCCTTTTTGAACTGTTTGGGGTGGGGAATCAATCTGATGTTTTCTAAGACATGCAAGTTAAATGTGAGCTCATCATCTATGATGGTACCAAGGAGCTTAGTGTGTGGTTCAGGTTCAATGATGGTGTTATTGGAGGACGTGATGAGGAATGTTGACATGCTGGGAGAGATAAGAGAGAAAAAGCAGGAGTTTAGGTTTTTGGGGGTTTAGGATAAGCTGATTATCAGATAGCCATTTTTCAGTAAATAGAAAGGGATCTTGAGTTTGTGTGTGGAGATCAGAGATGTTATTGGAAATGGAGATGAGAGTTGAATCATCAGCATACTGTATAAGAGAGGATAGTTTGCAAGATGTGTGAAGATCATTAGTGAAGATGTTAAACAGAAGTGGACCCAAGATGGAGCCTTGGGGTATGCCAGATGTAATGGGAGGTGAGAAGGAGCAGGAAGAGAGCCAACAGACCGACTGTTGCCTGTTTGATAGATAACTGGTGAACCACTGAAGTGAAGGAGAGGAGAGGTTGAGGTTGAGGTTAGCAAATTTAGATAGAAGAATGGGGTGGGAGATGGGTGTCAAAGACTTTGGACAGGTCAAGGAAGAGGCAGGATATGACTTGGTTGTTATCTCTGGCCTCTGCTATCTTGTGGGTAAAAGATAAGAGGGCAGTAGTGGTGCTGTGGTATGGCTGAAAGCCACCTTGAGTGGGATAGAGAAAGTTTTCCTCTATTGAGTATGAATGCATTTTTCAAATATTTTAGATAGTAGGGGGAAAGGATGGCACTGGGTCTGTAATTGGATGGGTCAGTATAATTTTCTCCTTTATGCAGAAGGATGGTGAAGAAAAAAATTCAAATGTCAGGGACTGTATCTTGTTGGATACATCTACTGATTATTAGGGGTACTGTGAAGGCCATGGATTCAGCAGCTAGTTTGAGGAACTGGGGTGGGAGGTTATCAAAGGAGGAAGAGCAGGGTTTGAGTAGAAATTATTTGATGTAAGCAGTGGAAACAGGCTGGAAAGAAAAGAGGTTTTTGTTGATGGGATTGGCAGGAGAAGGAGGTGAGTTAGAGTTGTGACTACTGTGTGTGTGTGAGAGTTTTTGAACAGTGTCAATGAAGTAATTTTTGAGAAGGGTAGCATTTTCAAATGGAGTGTTATTAGAGAAAGGGGAGGGGGTGGTAGGGTGACCAGGCTGGAGAATTTTGTTAAGGTAGACCAGAATTTATGTGGATTGAATTTACAGTTAAGTTAGGGTGAGATGTAGTAGGATTTTTTTGCCTTTGTTGATTTGTTTTTTAACAATGTTCCTGAGTTCCCCTGTACGTTTGGAAATGGGGAGGTGTCTTGGATTTGGCCCATACCTTCCAATCACTGTCTCTTTTGTGCATAAGTGATCTGGTCTGTTTAGATAGCCAGGGGGCATAATTAGCTTTAATTCTAATTTTTCTGGAGTGGCCGAGGGAGTTGAGAGTTTCCATGAAAATGTGGTTAAATTTTAAGACTGCATCACTGACAAATGAGTTGCTTAAGGAAAGCCCAATTGAAGCCGGATAGTATGGAGTTAAATAAAAAGAC
The DNA here is from genome assembly GCF_019279795.1 of Protopterus annectens. Classification (NCBI taxonomy): domain Eukaryota; kingdom Metazoa; phylum Chordata; order Ceratodontiformes; family Protopteridae; genus Protopterus; species Protopterus annectens. Next base: position 1,769,012,585 of record NC_056744.1, read on the forward strand.
ATTATGTCTTACCATAACATTCCATCTGAGTTGTTGATCTTCTTCCAGTCATCATTGATGGGTTTGGTTCTGAGCCCTCGGAGCTGAATCGGCCTAATACCAAGCTCGTATACACTAAAAACTATCGAGCTAAGCTGCTACCCACAATGCCCTTCTCCCAGTTACCTCAGATCAAGTTTGCATGCAACATATAGAAGAAAGCAGTGGCCATTTCTGCGCAGAAACCCTGAAACACCACAAGAACCCAGAAGATCCACCAGGAGCCTTTGGTGGGGGATGGAGGGAGGGTGTGATGACTGGAAGAAGATCAACAACTCAGATGGAATGTTATCTTAAGACATAACTTCTTTATCTGATGTTGTTAATCTTCTTCCCATTCATCACTGATGGGAAAGAATCCCAAGCTACTCGAAAACCTGGATGGCCCTTATGGAAGAACATTCCTGAGAACCACTGAGCCGAAGGCCGCTCTTCCTCTAGAGACCAAATCCAATTTGATGCAGTCTTGATGAAAGTATGGGGATTTAGCCCAAATGGCTGCTGCGCAAATGTTCATGGAAGCCCTGGAGTGAAAAGCAACAAAAGTTGCAATGGCTCTCGTTGAATGAGCTTTGATATGAACAGGTTTAGATTCATTCGCTAATGAGTATGAAAAGGTAATACAATCTCTGAGACATTTTGATAAAGTGACTTTTGATATGGCACATCCCATTTTTGGTCCAGAGAAGGAGATGAAAAGTTGATCCGACTTGCGGAAAGACTTAGCCTTGTCCAAGTAGAAACGTAGTTGTCTATGTACGCCCAATGAATATAGACAGTATTCTCCCTTTTGGAATAATTTGGAAAAAACACAGAGTTCAATGGACTGGTTAACAGACGCCACTTTGTGGAAAAAAGATGGATTAGTACGAAGAGATACTCTGTGTTTATGGAAGATTAAATACGGGCTCTTGATGCATAAGGCTTGTAACTCAGATATCCATCTGGATGATGTGACTGCTACCAAAAACAGAGATTTCCATGATAGGAATTTAAGGTCACATGTCACAGCAGGCTCAAAAGGGGGTAGAAAGAGAGACTGTAATACCAGAGAGAGATTCCATGTCTCTACAGGCTGCCTGATAGTGGGTCTGCTATGGAAAACTTCCTTGAGAAAGGTCTTGCAAAGGCAGGTTGATAAGAGGAACGCCATCTGAGCCGTAATGAAAATTGGAGAGAGCTGCCAAGTGGACTCGAATAGTAGAAGCTGATGCACCATCGTCAAACAACTCGGAAAGGTATTGAAGTGTAACAGCTGTAGGAGTTGAAAAAGGGTCTAGCATCTGATTATTAGACCAAATAGCAAACCTTTTCCATTTATCTCTGTAGAGTTTCCTGGTTGATGGTTTATGGGAGGCCAGAATAATATCACAAACAGGTGAAGAGAGGGTATCTTGCCTGGTGACTAACGGAAGTGGAGAAACCAAGCTGTCAGCTTGAGACTGGACAGATTTGGTGGAGTCAACCCATGGGGGGTGAGAGATTAGGTCCTGATGAGTGACCAGGATCCATGGAGGTTTTAATAGGTGAGGCCGAAGGAAGGGGAACCATACTTGCCAAGGCCAGAAAGGGGCAATGAGGATCACTTTGCATCTCAACCAAATTGCTTTCTTTAGAAATAGGGGTAACAAAGGTATTGGAGGATAAGTATAAAGGAGACCCGTGGGCCAATCGTGAGTCAAAGCATCTCTTGGTGATTCCGCGTCTGGGAGAAAGAGGGCAAATAAGCTGCTGCATTTGTTGTTTGAAGGGGAAGTAAAAAGGTCAACGCTGGCCCCAATGGCTGAAAATTTCTGCCGTCATGTTCGGGTTGAGAGACCACAAATGTGGAAGGAGGATGCGTTTGCTCAGCCTGTCTGCAATCACATTGGAGCTCCCAGGGATATGCGTTGCTATAAGAAAGCAGTTGGAAGCTATCGCCCAATGCCAAATTCTCATGGCCTCTCAACACAGGGGGTAAGATTTGATCCCTCCTTGTTTATGTACCAGACTACAGATATATTGTCTGACTGGATTGTAATTGTTCCCGATGAAAGGAGCGGATGAAGTGCCTGCAACGCCAACAGCACTGCTCTCAACTCCAGGACATTGATATGCAAGTTGGCCTCCAAGCTGGACCACTTGCCTTGGACTGTCTTTCCCTGAAAATGGCCCCTCACCCTATCAGGGAAGCGTCCGTGGTCACTGTGGCATTGGGTTGAGGAGTCTGGAAGGGGTGACACCAAAGAGTTTCGTCTGCTCTCATCCACCAAAGAAGATCTTGCTTGCAGGAATTGGTGATGAGGATCTGAGTTTAAAGGATGAATATTGGCCACCCACTGGGACAAAAGGAGCCATTGTAACAGTCTCATATGCAATCTTGCCAGGGGAACAATCGGGATGGCTGCCGCCATAGACCCGAGAGCCTGTAGAACTTCCCTTGCTGACAACTTCCTTTGACAGAGTATCACTTGCACTTGTAATCTTAACCTCTGAAGTCTGAGGTGGGAGAGAGACCTGGCTTGTTTGAGCATTGAATACTGCTCCTATAAATTCCAGTTGCTGGGTAGGATGATTTCTCCCAGTGTACTGTGATGCCTAGAAACTAAGCCAGTGCTAGAGTGTGGCGGAGGGCCATGATCAGTAGGCACTTGGTGGGGGCAGAGAGGAAACTATCGTCTAAATATGGAAACACCTGGAATCCCTGAAGTCTCACATGAGCTGTTACCACTGGCTAGGCATTTCGTGAACACTCTGGGGACCGTCGAGAGACCAAATGGCAGGGCTCTGAAATGGTAATGATTGGCTCCCAGCTGGAAGCGAAGGAGACTCCTGGAGCGCTTGTCCATTTTGATGTGGTAATACGCATCCCAGAGGTCTATCGAGCACATCCTCACACCCTCCCGAAGAAAAGGGAGAATGGATTGTATCGTGACCATGCAGAATTTTGAACCACTGATTTGTTTAGTTGGCTGAGATCCAAAATGGGACTCCAGTCCCCGGTCTTTTTTGGCACCATAAAGAATCTTGAGTAGAAACTGGATCTGCACTGGTCTGAGGGGACTGGTTGGATGACTGATTTTTGACACAGCTTTCTTATCTCTGAAGCCGCCTCTTCCCTTTGACTGGGTGGAACATCGGGAAGGCATTTTGAAGGTCTTGGGGAAGATATTAGAGGGATGTAATAGCCTCTGGAAATTATTCTCTGCACCCACCAATCGTTTGTAATAAGAGTGCCAGGCAGTTTGGTGCAGAGAAAAATGAGCCCCGACGGCTTCCAGAGGAAAGCAATTGGGCAGTGCTTCAGGATCACTGATGAGATCGTATGGAGGTAAAAATCCCTGGAGTTCTGGTTTTGGGGACCCTCTCTGCCCCTAAAGGGGCATCTTCCACTATTGGAACCCCCTCTGCCTCTGGGGGAATCCTCACCATGTGCACTGCAGAAAGGGCCTTGAGACTTTTTGTGCCATATCTTTCCACTCCGCTGGTTCCTGGAGAAAGAGCACTGAGGTTTGGAAAAATGTAGGCCAATGCCAGGCAAGGTCTTTCTGTCTTGTTCGCACCTGGCTAGTCTGTTCTTCACTTTAGAACCAAAGCGGATGGTTCGATAGGAGCATTCAAAAAAGAAGACTTGAAGGAGTCTGTGAGGTCACGAATGCACTTCCAGGCGTGGCGTCTCGTAACTATGCCTGCACCTGCAGCTCTAGCCACCCTTTCGGTTGCATGGGACAGCAACATCATGGATGAGTTGGAGATAAGACTCTAGGGTTGCAAGCTGAGAAGCAACTTTGTCGCATGCCCTATCAGAAACTTGACCCGTGAGAGCTCCAGAGAGTTCGGAGATGAGATCCCTTTGGAGCCTCGTAAAATGTGCTAAATAATTCAGAGACCTGACTGCAAAGGTCGCTGAAGCAAAAACTCACTTCCATAACCTGTCCACCACCTGGGACTCTCTGTTGGGTGGATGAACAGTAGGACTTTCCTCCGCAAGGTCCTTTTTTGTGGCCATTGCCACCAGCATAGCGTCATCTACTGGCAAGTCTCTAGACCAATGGGGATGTTCCTCTGGTGGGGAAAGAATGTTGTCCGGTCTCCGGGGAATGGCCTCAACAGAATCAGGGTTCTTCCACGCATGCTGCACAATGACCTGGACTAACTCATCGGCAGGTGGGGTCACCTAAGAAGTAGAAGGCCGAGAGCGGAAAGCCTGCAGGAAGACAGACTCCTCCGAGGAAGGAATGGAGGGCTTCCAGTCACCCCTCTGTTTCAATATTTCCAGGACGTCTCCAAAGGAGACATCTTCAGGGGGTGACCATGGGGACCCTTCCCCATCATTGTAATCCATATCCTCAGTGAGGGACTCCTCCAGGGAGTCCAGGTGTTTCCTCTTACATGCCTTCTTCTGAGGGAGTTCTTAGGTGGGAACATCTGAAGAAGACTCAGAAGGGAGAATACCCTGGACAGGGGTTTCCTGAGGCTTGTGCTCTCAATGTCCTGGGTAGGTGGCCCATGATAGCTGTAGCTCACAGGGAGCAGAGGGAAAATCCGATGTAGGAGGAGCGCTTCCAGAAGCAAGCACCCTCTCCATAACCCGGAAAGCCGGTCCACCCAAAGAGGAATGGGAGCCCGGAACTGAGGAAGACAATCTCAGATCTGGGGTCACACCCCACTCTGCATGGCCCGCTCCCAGGGACAGAGCATCAAGCAAGATCGGGGAGGGTGCCACCCCCCCCGATCCAAAGATGGAACTGATAAACTCAGAACCGCGCTGGGAGCCAAGGGTTCCACCCCTCCAACCATGAGATTGAGGAAGGGATGGTTCCAAAGGAACCGAAACCCAATGGGGGGGGCCTCAAAGCTTCAGAGAGAGAGTCACTGTCAGTGCCGAGGAAAGGGTTCCCACCAAGGATGTTGGAATTATGGGCCTCGGAACTGAAGGATCCAAGGGAGGAGAATAAGTAGGAGTCATGGGAGCAATAGACACAAAGCCCGAAGTGGGATGGGTTTTTGCAAAATTTGTAGTCCCACTGGCTGTCAACAGCTAATTGAACAGGTGCACCACATCCAATTCAGATAGACTCCTGGTGGACCTTACAGACACTCCAGAAGGGGAGTCAGGTTGGTCCAAAAAAGGGCTATAAGCTTGGCCTGAAAATGGGTCCAATGACGAAGTACTGGGTCTGTGGAGTAGGAAATGTCAGCACCGAAGATTCCAACTTGGAGACAGGTAGTAGGGGCACTAACGGTGCTGAGAAAGGACTCAGAGCTGAAGAAATAGCTGGAGTGGAAGTCATTATCTGTTCCGAGGAGCTAGTCAGGACTGACTTAGGTGTGATGAGGGGCGAGGTCGGTGCCGAGGTTACGGAAGGCAATAATGCTGGAGCCGAAGTTGTTACTACACTTGGTAACGTTGAGGTTGTATCGAAGGCGGCGCCGACATAGAAGTCATAGCAATATCCACAGAGGCCACTGGAGCTGAGCTCAGAACCGAAACGGTCAGAGCCGAGAAAGCGATCTTGTGCTCCCGTAGAAGACTTGTGGGCCTTATGCTTGTGGGATTTACCCTTATTACCAGCCGGTGAAGAGGGATCGGAATGAGGACGTTTCTTGTCCTTTAATGGAGGGGTTGAGACCTCCAACACAGAAAAGGCCTCTGAGAAAGGTGAAAATAGTAGGCCTTTCAAAATAAGCTTATTTTTCCTTTCATTCAGCGTCCGCGGACTGAAACGTTGATAAATCTGGCAAGGAGATTTCACAGACAAGTGGGAAACCCCAAGACAATAGACACAATCATCATGTAAGTCGCTGTTGGGGAGTTTGCCATTGCAGGAAGTGCAATGTTTAAACCCTAAAGTCCCTTTTTTATGAGACATATTCACTACAAAATCAAACAAATCCAAAAAAGATACAGAAAGGAAAGAGAGAAATATCAACAATGGTATTAAGAATACTACAAGGGTAGGGAAGGGCATTTACCAATGATGGTAAGAGAAAGATACCCGTGGGTCGATCTAGGTATAGATAATACGGTAGAAAAGGAATTAGAACAGAAAAAATTTCAAAATGCAGAAAATTCTTATAAAATATAACACTCAGCTAGAGAGTTCGGTGAAATGCTGCTATATGGCTGCACGGCAAATGAGATCTGAGGTAACCGGGAGAAGGGCATTGTGGGTAGCAGCTTAGCTTGAGAGTTTTTGGTGTACTCGAGCTTGGTATTAGGCCGACTTGGTTCTGAGGGCTTGGAACCAAAACCATCAGTGATGAATGGGAAGAAGATTAACAACATCAGATGTTGGCATCAAAGTTAGAGAATTTACGGCAGCCTCTGTAAGAGTGTGATTTGTGTATTTGAGTTTTTTGTCTTTGGATGGAGGTGGGAAGATGATCACATAAGGTATCAGGTAGGGTACAGGGGTAGTGGTAGAGGTTAGGGGAGTTAGTGAAGATCCAGTCAACAGCTGAACTGAGGTTTTGTGCATGCACGTGTGGGATGTTACTAGTTGGTGGAGTCCATGTATGTAAATAAACATTTGTGGGGAGTCAGTTGTTAGTTTAGTCCAGTCAATGTTGACATCTCCAAGTATGATGGTTTAATAGGGCATATTTTGGGGAAACTGGAGAGGATGTTTTCAAGGACTAGGATATTATTGCCTGGGGAATGTATATGGAGGCAATGGTAAACTGTTTGTCAGAGTTTAGATGGCAATTAAGGATAATTAGTTTAGTTCTTTACAGTGAGTAGCCCGTGTACCATTTGACATACAGATATACAGCATTTCCAATAAAGCAGGGTCAGAGATTTCCTCATATGCACGGCAGAGATCACCTCAGAGTAGTTTGTATGACACTGAAGTGACAGCATGTCAGACGATCCCCACAGGTCAGATGCTTAAGACCTTAAATTTTCCTTGTAAGGAACCTTTGTGGTCTCTCAATTGCCACAGGTGCTTGTGAAGGTACATACCTAAAGGGCCATTGCACTCAAATATTAGTCTGATGAGGGAAGACTACATGGAGGTTGTAAGTTTGTAAGTTCTTTTTCTGGAGACAACATCCTCCTTTATGACATGAGCAAGAACATTACCACTGTGGAGACATGGTGATCTAAGGTAAGGTAGCTGTCAACTTGAGTGACCAGGTCTCTTACCCTTACTATGTACTTAAGGTGTTACTTTTGATGTGGTACTTAGTAAGAACATTGCTGTTACCAAAAGAAATGATAGTACATATATTTGCATTGAGTTTAAGACCATGACTTTGGCAACAATCATTTGTTTATGTAAGACCCTCTTGTAGGATGTTGACATAATCTGCAAATTCTATGACCGCTCCCAGTTTGCAGGCATCAGCAAGCCTTGTCAGCAACAGACATTTACTTTGTGCTTGTACCTTGGAGAAATGGATTCCAAACAGTAGGGGAACCAGGACTAAACTCTGGTGGAAAACCACTGGTTACAGCTCTGCTATTGGAGGTAGATTTCCCTATTTTGACTATATGAGTTATATCAGTGAGCCAGTTAATGACCCCTCTAATGATTTAAGGGTTGAAGTCTAGTTGGGTGAGTTTTTCAATTATGCCCAAATGGGGGAAAATAGTGTCAAATACAATAACTAAGTCCAGGTAGGCTGTATGCACAGATTTCCCCTCAATCAGGTCCTTGGTGACTGTCTCAAAGAAGTCCACGAGGATTAACAGGCATGATCTCCCTTTGACAAATCCAAACTGTGTAGTGTCAACTGTTTGGAGATTACCTATATCTTTGTTGATAAGGTCCATGATGACTTGCCCCATGGCCTTGCAGATATGGCTAGTCAGCCTAATAGGTCTGTAGTTCCCGGGGTAAGTGGATGCACCACCTTTGTACAAGGGAATAATGGTGGCTGTTTTCCAGTCAGCTGGGATGAAGCTGGTGGTTGCACTGTGATTGCAAAGAGTCCAATGGTGTTATTAATCCATGTTGGAGCCCATGTAAGATGTAGTCTGGGATGTTACCAGGTCCCAAAGATGCTGTGTTTTTGTCCTTAGAGAGGCCATTTTCAACCTGATCTTTAGATATACAAGGTAGGGAACATATGGTAGGGATTTCATGGGATACATGTGGTGGGGACAGGGGAGAGAAGTTTTCAGAGAACCTGTCAGCCAGCAGGTTAGCTATTTCTACAGGCTCAGTATAAGTTGTATCACTAACTGCAAGTTTGCACAAATATGGGCCTTTCCTTTTAGGTTACAGATGTAACTATAGAATGCCTTGTGACTGTCATTTGTGGAGGAGACTAATTTGGACCCATATTTTGTCTTGGAGGACTTCACAACTGTTATTTGCTTGTTTAAGCTGAGTGGGGAGTGTTTCCAATTTAGGGGGGGCTCCCTCCCTCCTTCCCTTAGACAGCAATGTCTTTCTCTTATTGTAAGTCCCGTTAAGGGTAGCTGTCCACCAGGCAGGTTTTCTGTTCCATGAGGTGCTTGTTTTACTCCTATCAGGTACACCTGACTCAATGCAGTTTTACATGTGTTTGTATAAAGCACTGGTGTAGAGCTGGGCATAGTTGTCAGTTCCATTTGAGGGAGGAGGTGCATTGAAGCTATTTATACCATCCCATAGGATGTTATAATCTGCTTTGGTGAAGTTTTTTAGTTTTTTTTTTTTTTTGCTGTGGGGAATATTAGATGTAATACTTACTTTGAATGAGACCAATTTGTGGTAGACCTCACAATGGGGTGTGATACAGTCGTCCTCCATATTGGTAAGCATCAGATCCAGTATGCTGTCTACTCTTGTGGGGGTGTCAATCAGCTGGTCCAGGGCACTGGAGTTAAAAAAAACTTGAGTAACCTTCAGGGAAGTGAGTTTTAGCACAAGTAATCTACCCAGTTAGTGGGTAGTTAAAGTCACCCAAAACCATGGTGTTTGGATGTATCTTGATAGACTCACGTAGATCCAAATAAGCAGAATGGGTGCCCTGCTTCATGGAAGGGCTCGTGTAGCTGACAATGACTTAAATAGGTGCCCTAAAATCAGTCAATAGCACCTGAAGTGTATTCAGGGAATCATACTGTTTAACCAATTTGGATATGTATGTACCCTTAATGAACATTTATAAACTGCCTCCATTGTTTTGCATGCTTTTAGTTTGAGGTCTGAACGTGTGGAAGGAGTTGTATGGCTGTGGTGCTCTCCACAGCCTTGAACTAGGTCTCTGTGACTGCACAAATGTCTGCATCTTCCAAGGTGAGGACAGCATCCAGTGAGTGCAGTTTTGTGTTGACACTCCTAGCATTTAGCAGCATAACCTTGGGGTTGTTTGTAGAAGGGGTTTTAAATTGGAAATTTTGTCTTTGAGACACTGCCTAAAAAAAGGGCACTATGGGGGTGGCAAGAGCCTTGGCCAATAGCCAAAATCCCAGGGGTGACAGATGAAAACCATCTGTGGCAAAGCATCGAGGTCTGTTGAGCAGGTCATCTCAGGCTGACAAATAGTGGATTCTCTTAGAATGACACTAGACGCTAAGCCAATTATTGAAGTCAATCATTTTCTGTTTGTTTTGAGGCAACATCCTAGGTGAAGGTAAAATTCAGCTGAAGACCAAGCGTATGCCTGCCTAAGACACAGTCCAAGAGCTCAGTCATGTCTCTCTTCATACAGTCCAGAGAGGTATGTCTCAAGTTGTACACACCAACAGGAACTATGATGTAGTCATAACAGTACCTGTTGTTGACAACTTGAGTGCATGTATGATATGGCATATCCTGACACCTCACAGACAGCTGACCATGACCTTTCCCTTATCTAACTTGGTGAGAGGGACATCAATGTGCTCATGATGTGATCACCTATGACTAATATGTTTGATTTTGTGTTTTGTCTTAAAGGTTTGATCGGTGAGACAGTGGTGTGTGAGCTATTATGTGTACGGTGAGACAGTGGTGTGTGAGTTATTATGTGTACTGTGTTCTGCAGAGGTAGTATTATGTGTAGAGTGCTTGCATTTGTGTTTGTGAGGTGTCTGACGTTTAGGTATGCTTCTGGTAAGGACCTCCACATATGTAGATATGTGTGATGTGGGTTTGGGAGGAGTAGAAGGTGAGGTGTGCATGTAAACAACGTTCTCATTGTCATATGTACTGACTAGTGTGTGAGAGAGCATGGATTCAAGGTTTTTAATATAGTTGAATCTCTCACACATTGTGTTTGTGTGGAGTAGGAGTAGAGGGTTGGGGACGCTGTCCACATGATCTCTTCAAAAGTCAGTGATAATGCCATTAGCAATAGATTACTGCTTGTGTATGCATCACAACAGGCCATGGCTAAGCAGTGGCCTGACAGGCGCTTAAATGTAACTCAGAACCAAAAGATGCTTAAATGTAACATATTACCTTTATGGTGTCACTCTAAGGTAAAACAGTACCTGACAGTGTTGGATAACATGGTAGATTGCATACGCTGCTTTGCCAGGCATGTGGCACTTGCATGAACCATAATCCTGTTATTAGCAGGGTTGAAATAGCATACTTACAAATGTGACAATGTACAGCTACAGCAAAGTAAGGGTCATTGGGGTTAGAGCCTCAAACACACTGTCTGTAGGCAGTCTTTGTGGTGAAGATGTGGATGTCCGTGCATGCACATCAAACTTGTTCAACTTTGCAGTCATTACTTTGGCCTTGCAAGTCTACAATACCTGTCAAACAACCAGAGAGCAAATGGATGTTGTGTAAAATGATATGGGAACACAGCTTAGTGTTCTGGGAACATAAATGTACAGTATGACATACCTAGGACATGTGGGAGGGACAGAAACATTACCCAAAGGTGGCCACTGCTCTGTAGTGGGCCTCACATCCATGTCACACAGATCACCACCATTACGCTGTTAAAGGGCAGGCTGCATGAATTGCTGTCAAACTGTTACCTAACATGGATCACTGCTGCTGTTGAGCTTGCTAGAGCAAACTTGGACATCTATGTCACCTGACATTGAACATTATATTGTGATGCAGCAACTGTGCTCCTAATCAGCATCAAGTCAGTACCAGCCAAATACTATGAGCCTCGGGACCCAAAGCATAATTACATGCAAATGTTAAATGATTGGTCTGGTTGTTAATTAAGACATTTACCTGAAAAAAGGCTACAGTAAGCACACAGAGCCTTGCATCATCTGGGACAAGTCTGTGGATCAACAGACAGGCTGTGGCCTGCTTCTTATCTTGAGCTTGGTGCTAATGTTTTGCTTCTGGTGACAGAAAAAGAATAGGAGCTTTGTATCCCAGCAGAGTGAGGCTGTGGTGAGACCAGCAGTAGTAGTAGTAGCCAGGCAGCAGCAATTCAGGTGACTCCCCTCTTTTCAGCATTCTTCACAAAGTAATTTTTTGTTTTCAGTAAGCATTGTTGGTTTAGTATCTAACTTCAGAATAACTTACTAAATACTCTGTCCTTAACTTTACAGGGTGTACATATTAGTTTCCCCTCCAGTGTTTGGCAGTGCTCTGTATAGACTCAGACACCTTGGGCGACAGTTTTATTGGAAACCATGACGGAATTAACTCGAATATTGAGCTGTACACAGAACAACCAGCATGCAGTAACAAGCATTGCCCCCATAGCTGCGGAACAGATACTTGGGACACTGAGTGATATTCTCAATACAACTGTTTAATCAATAAAAAAGGATATGTTTCCATGGATATCAGATTTTCCACTGTGATTTTTACCACCTTGGTGGATATGGGCATCCTGAGGCACTGTAGAAATCGCCTCATGTTTACCGACAACCAATTCATTCTCAAACAAACTGATATGGTTTGTGAGAATGTATACACACAATGTCACTGGAGGCAAAGTTCTCACATAAAGGTACTCTTAATATCAATAAGTTGGTTAGTGGTACACACTCTACACCCATCACACAAAATTCAAAGCAACATGAGCTGAGGCACTGAATGTAACCTTCATAAATCACAAATACCTCACAGAGAAAGTCCAGATAACAAATACCCTCAGCAGCCCTGTATGAACTCTGTAAAAACAACACACATATCCACACTGAGCTACATCTCATGGAGGACCAGCCTATAAGCCCATAAGGCAAGCCCATACACAATCCAACAATCTAGTCATCAAAGAGTTCATTGTGAGACACAATGATGCCCCTGTCACCAAGCTGAGTAAGGAGAAATGCACAGTAACTTGGTTATCAGGGGCTGTTATCTGCCACATCATGCACGCACTCATGCCATTGGACTACAAGTAACACAAACTCAATATGCCAGAGATACAAGTACATTAACAGCCTGGAATACATCCTCTCTCACACACCAGTCAGTACATATGACAATGAGCAGGTTGTCACCATGCATACCTCACCTCCCAGTTCACCCAAGCCCACATCACACACACTACATATGCAGAGGTCCTCATCAGAAACATACACCAGAGACCTCCCAAACACAAGCATAAGCATGCTACACATAATGCATCCACTGCAGAATGCAACATGCATGATAGTTCTCGGTCCAGTTTCTCACCTGCCAAGCCCTTAAAGCAAAACAGTAAAACAAATATATTAGTCATATGGGATTCCATTGTGAGCCACACAAATGTCCCTCTCACCAGGCTGGATAACGAGGAGGTCACAGTCCGCTGTCTTTCAGGTGATATGATCCACCATATCACACATGCACTCACGTATCCCAAAATAGGCACCATTGTGACTCTGTCATAGTTCATGTTGGTGTGAATGACTTGAGATGTACCTCTCTGGACTATATGTAGAGAGACATGATTGAACTGTCAGACTGTGTGTCTTAGAAAGGTATGTCCCTAGTCTTAAGCTGCATTTTACCTTCACCTAGGATGATGCCTCAGTACAAAGGGAAAATGACTGACCAATAATTACCTCAGTTTCTGGTGTCATTCTAAGGTGATACAGTATCGGTCAGCCTGGGATGACATGATCAACATACCACGATGCTTTGCCAGACATGGTCTTCTTCTGTCACCCCTGGGTTTTCGGCTACTGGCCAAGGCTCTTGCCATCCTCACAGTGACCTTTTCAGGCATTGTCTCAAGAACAAAATCCCAGATGTGAAAACTACATATTACATCAACCTCAAGCTTATGCTGCTAAATGCTAGGTGTCTTAGCATGAAACTGTACTCACTGGAAGCAGTCCTCACCTTGGAAGACTTGCACATCTGTGCAATCACGATGACCTGTCCATGGCTGTGGACAGCACCCCAAACATAGCAGCCTACAGCTCCTTCCACACATTAAGACCACAAACTGAAGACATGAAAATGTAAGGAGGTGGTGTTTCCATAGTCATTACAGATGAATACACATCCAGATTGGTTACACAGTAGGATTCCCTGGGTATACTTCAGCTGCAATTAACTGTTGGTAGGACACCTATTAAAGTCATTGCCAGCTACATGACCCCCTCTGTGAATCACAACAATCACTCTGCCTATTTGGATCTACTTGAGTCTATCAACATACATCCAAACACCCTGGTATGGATGACTTTAAATACCCATCCATTGACCAACTAAATCACTTGTGATGCAAGTCACCTGCCCAAAGATTCCTCGATTTCATTCACTCCAATGCACTGGACCTGCTGGTTGACACCCCTACAAGGGGTGCCAACATCCTGGATCTGGTGCTTACCAATATAGGGTGCCACTCTAGCACCTCCTCTATGAGGTATTCCCTACTGAGATCTGACCACAAGTCAGTCACATGTAAAGTAAGCATCACCTAACAGTACCAAAACGAGCTCTGCAAGGAAGAGCAAACCTGTCTGATGGACAACTGCCATTAACAGGCTTTACAATAAGAGGAAATATAGCTAACCGTAAGGGGGAGTGAGTTTTGAACTGGAAATACTCCCTACTCAGCTTAAACAAGCCAGTAAGAGTTCTTGTGAAGTCCTCACAAGTAAACTATGAATTCATATTAGCTTCCTCCACAAAGGACAACCAAAAGGTGTTATATCTGTCACCTAAAAGGACAGGGCCAGATCTGTGCCAAACTGGTAGTTAATTATAGCGCATATACTGAACCTGTGGACATAGCTCACCTGTCAGCTGACAGGTTCTGTGAATACCTCATGCCCCTGTTCCTCATGACATACATACCACCTGCCCCCTACCTTGTATCTCTAAAGAGCAGGTCGTAAACACCCTCTCTAAAGTCAAACACACAGCATCTATGCGACCTGATAACATCCCAGGTTAAGTCCTATATGGCCTCCAACAGGAATTAGCAACACCATTGGGTACTCTTCAAACATAGCCTAAGCACTGGGTTTGTCACAGATGAATGGAAAACAGCCACTATTATTCCCTTGCACAAAGGCAGTTCTTTCAACTATAGAGATATTAGCCTGACTAGCCTTATCTGCAAGGCCATGGAGTGAATCATCATAGATCTTATTAACAAAGATATAGGTAAGCTCTAAACAGCTGACCCTAGTCAGTTTTGATTTGTGAAAGGGAAATAATGCCTGTAAAACATTGTGGACTTCTTTGAGATAGTCACCAAAGACCTGGACGAGAGGAAATATGTGCATACAGCCTACCTATATATAGCTAAGGTATTTGATACTATCCCCCACTCAGGCATCATTGATAAAGTCACCGAGCTAGGTATCAACCCTTATATCATTAGATGCGTCACTAACTGGTTCACTGATAGAATTCAGAGTGAAAATAGGGGAATCCACCTCCAACAACAGACCTGTAACCAGTGTTGTTCCACAGGGATCTGTCCTGGCACCTCTACTGTTTGGAATGTAGTTCTCTAAAGTACAAGCTAAAATTAAAGCTCTGTGGCTGACAAAGTTTGCTGATGAATGTAAACTAGGAGCGGTCAAAGAAGCTGCAGATGATGATAACATCCTAGAAGAGGATCTTACACACAAATGATTGATGCCAAACCCATGGCCTTGACCTCAATGCAACAAAACTGTATTAACATCCATCTCTAAGTGTGATGTACCTGCTAACTCACAATCAATTAAAAAACCCTAAGTATGCACTCAATGGTGAGAGACCTGGTCACACAGGTTGACAGTAACCTTACCTTTGATCACCATGTCTCCACAGTGGTAAAAATGGCATTCTATATTGCTCATCTCATAAGTAAGGCTAGTGCACCCAGAAGAGTAAAAGTAGTTGTAATGTCTCTGTACTCTCCCCTCATCAGGGGAATAATGGAATACAATGTCCCCTTTTGGTATGCACCTGCAGCAACTGGAGAGACCACAAAGGTTCCTCACAAGGATAATTCAAGGTTTTCAGCATCTGTCCTATGTGGATTGTCTGAAATCACTGTCACTTTATTCTGTTTCATGCAGACTACTCAGAGGGAATCTATGCCTTGCATATAAGGCAATCTATGGCCAGGGTTTATTGGAAATGCTTCATATCCTTAAATCAAATGGTACATGGTTTACTCACTCAATAGACCTCTACCTGGTATGTGACAGTAATGCAACATGCTGGAGGGTCAGATTTGACTCCCACAGGTTACCACACCTTTGGAATTGACTTCCACTTCATGTCAAACAGAGTACCACATTGGTCCTCTTCAAAAGCAATCTGGATGATTGGATGTGTAACCATAAATTCACCCCGGGGAGGTGCCACCTGTGTCCCTCTTAGACAGGGGCAATTGTTGCTGATTGTGGAAATAATGGTAGAACTTGGCTAGGCTTGTAAGGGATTTAGGGCCATTAGTCTACTAAGTTCAAATGATCCCATGCTATGACCCAGTCATAGTCCATGTGTGAGAACATGACCTGTGACATAACTCCCTAGACTATACTTACAGATACTACTTGAGGTCTCAGAAGACATCTGTGCATTCAATGACACAACTTAAAGCCACAGAGAGCACAACAAGACTGCAAGATTATTATGCCCTCCACAGTTAGAACAGCTACTTCACAGGCAGGAACTAAAGGTGGAGGTGTCTCTATGTACATCAAAAATAAAGATACCTTAAGGGTGGTCAAACAGGAAAATGCACTTGAGCTGCACCTGGTTCAAATTACAACAGGCAAAATCCAATACTACATCCATGAAAGCTGTAAGCCTCCTTCTGTGGCCAAGGAACCCCATATGTATTTAAACTTATTGGAAACACTAGCCATTCCATGCAATGCTATATGACTGGGTGACTTGCAGTATCCCATTATTAACTGGGAATCCTACACAACACCAAACATACAGGCACAGAGATTCCTGGATTTTGTAAACAGCAACTCCCTGGACCAGATAGCCAGCACACCAACCAGAGGAGCAACCATACTGAGGGTGGGCCTCTGAAATATGGCAGAGTCATGCACACCCTAAACTGTAATGTCTTCCCTACTAAGTTCCAAACAAAAATGGTCTCCTTTGAAGTAGAAATAAAACATGGACCCCATCTAAACATGGAATATTCAGGAACTACTGTAAGGCTGACCTCCAGCTATAAGGTGATACACTGTCCAAATCTCAAGCCCCCATAAACACTGAGAAAACTGTGGCCTATTCAGACATGTTCATAGAAACCATGTACGAGCATGTTACTAGCTGCATATAAGCAGTCATACCCACCAGGGAGAAGTACAGACCTAACTCAAAATCAAGCCACCCAGATGCAATCAGAGTCGATAGGCTGTATAAGAAACTCATGGCTAAACATAGGAGTGCAGCACGCAGTAGGATAAAAGCACTCAAAGTAAAAAAATAAATCACAGGACAAATGAAGTCTATCACAGCCAGATTTGATGTAAGTTCATGCTCCTAGGCCAAGGACAACCACAAAACATACTTTAACTATGTCCACAACCACAAAGGAAAGACACACTTGTGTGCATACCTCATTGTAATTGGAACCACCTATAATGAGGCAAATGATATATCAAACCTCCTTGCTAATAATTTAGGCCCCAACATTACCCCTCTCTTCCCCTCAACCTTCCCTCAGGAAATACCCTCAAATATAAGAACCTCTACTATCACTTGGGATCAGGTCCTTAATGCTGTCTAAAACCAAGTACACTGCATCGGAGGGCCTACACAATATCCGAGCATACCTTCTATATAGCATGAAACATGACCTTTCTGGGCCTCCAGAATTAGTATTTCACTGTAGCCACCAAACAGGCATTGTGCTTCATGAATGGAGAACAGCAACAGTCATCCTTCTGCATAAAGGTGGGTCATTTACAGACCCTGAAGAGTACTGACCCAGAAGTCTCAGTAGTCTGATAAGTAAAGCCATGAAAATAATTATCGTGGAAATGATCAGCAGAGATATAGTACACCTCCAGACACTGGACCAGACCCATTTTGGTATTGTCAAGGGTAGATCATGCTCACCCTACTTTGTGGACCTACTTGAGAAGGTAACCAAAGCAACAGATGAGGGAAACATGATTCACTCCACCTACCATGGCCTGACAAGGCATTTGACACTGTAAGCCCATCAAGCATTGTTGACAAACTCTGGAGGATAGGTACAAACTAGTATGTCAGCCGGTGGATAGTCAAGTGGCTGACAGGATCCAGGAAGTTAGCACTGGGGAGTATACCTCTACACTGAGGCCAGTCACCAGTGGACTCTCTCACAAATCATTCTTTGGACTGGTCTATTCAGGCATTTGCTTCTTCACAGTCATGGTCACTGTCAGTAGTCTCTGGCTGACTAAATTTTCTGATGATTGCAAATTAGGTGCTGTCATTGAATCCCACACTGACACAACTGTTATCCTGGAGGGGCTGACACAGACACAGTTGTTGTTAGAGCCATGGACTAACACTAAATGCCAAGAAATGCATTATACTATCCTTTAGGAAGTCATTCACCCCTGGTAACAATTGTATTGACAGCATACCTCCAACAGTTGACCCAGTAGTTGGGGACTAATGGACACATAGACAGTGATCTAGCCTTCGACTGTCATGTGTCTGTAATACTGGAGAAATTATTCTGTGTTGCACAACATATAAACAAAGGTATGGCATGTAAATCCAAGGAAGCCATTGTTCCACTATATTCGGTATTTATCAGTCCCATCATTGAGTGCAATGCCACCTTCAGTATGTAACTAACCAAGCATATCCAACAACTGTTACATTAACAGAGGTTCCTCACTAAACCACTGCATGGGGTATGTAACATGTCCTATGCAGACTGTGTCAAGGCCCTATCTGTGTATTCTGTCTCCTACATGATTTGGAGGGGAGGTGTATACCTGCCATACAGGGTGGTATAAGACACCACTGTGGACCTCCTGCACATGCATGAAACAACTAGCACCAGAATTACCTGTTCTACAGACCTACACCTTGCCTGTGGTATAAAGAGGATATGCTGGAGAAACAGGTATGTAACCCAGAGACTAAACCCTATATAGAACAGGCTACCCATCCATGTGAAGCAGAGTTCTGCCCTAACACAAATCAAGTACAAGTTACACAATTGGATGGGGAACAGGACCATCATACCTGGTTTAGGACCAATGTCTCTAATGGACACAGGGAGACTGTAGATGGTTCATCTCTCATGCCATGGCTTGTAGATGTTTCAGCTCACAAAACCCTGCTTGCATTATCAAGGGTATCTGACCTTGACAGAGTTTAGAGATGCATGGATAGGCTTAAAGAAGCCTTTGTGTTTGTTAGCCTGTTAAACACAGAAGAACATATGAACCCATGAACCCATACTGTTTTACCTTTCTGATAACATTTTTCTTCTGTGCTGACATTCAGTTCCATGCTCTGACATTGATGGGTTGATTGTATACGTGTACCCATAGGTGTGTCCTACACAATCCTGAAAGTGAAACGTAAACTTCTGTGAGACACCTGTCATTGTGTGACTACACAGCCATTATAACAGCATCCATAATAACATATGTACATTATTATGGTATACTTACTATAAATGGCAATGTATAATATCTATAAATGAGCAGTACAAGTAGCATGTCAAAAGCAACAATGGATGAAACAAATTCATATTAATGTAGACAGTCACTCTGTGCATCAGACATATAGCTTTATTTCCCTGCATCCATGAGAAAGATGATAGGGCTGTGTCACAGGTGTCATCACTTGCACAGGGTGTTGTGTGCGGTAGCAGGAGGCCTAGGATGACCCAATAGGGTAGCAAGCGTGTGTGTGTGAGTCAGGAAGGAAGTAGGCAAGACGGACCATGGAAATGTGACGTGTGTTTGTAGGTGACCTGAATTTGAGAGCGGCGTGTGAGTGTCTGCATGAATACAGTCAAGCTCAGTGCTAGCCCTATATGTCTGCATGTCGGATGGCTGTGAGCTTTGCATGGTACAGCTGACATTTCATCATCCCCATCCCTGAAAATGTGAACTGGCTCTGCCAGGAGTTGCACTGGCACCTCCATGCCCAAGGTCAGATGCAGTACCCGAGGGTGACTGCTGTTTGCTGAAAATGTGTCCTCCACAGGAACACCCAGGACCAAGAGCCCATGGCCTGCCACATGTTGCTGTGGACAGCACACTCCCCTCTGGAGTGCTGGATGTACTGCCAGTATGGGAGCGTGATTGTGCATGGCCATGTTGACTCTCAACAGATATAGTTGCTGACTTACATCAACAAGGCCGACGTTCAACTCCAACCAGACATTCCATCATATGCAACATGTGTTCCAAGGCAGACAGTGTGCGATCTCAGACCAACCTCTTTCCACTGCATCAGTCAACCATTCCAGGGTATCAGCAACATGGTGGAGGCAGTCATAGATGTCAGACTGTGCAGCATCCATAACCCTTAGCATTCATTGAGAGTTCCTTCTTGAACATGCCTGTGTCTCTATGATGGCCCTAAACATACTGCAAGTGACACGTGATGAGACACCTGCAACAGGTGGTGGAGGGACAGCAGGCCTCCTACGAGCACCTCGATCAATCTGCTTGTGTGGGACCTTGCCAACTGTTTGGCTATGGCCAGTGTTGACTGTCATTGCAGCCACAGTAGCCACAGTTCCCTGTGCAATGTCTCAACCCTATGACTGTCCGACACCTGTGGCCACAGGGGACTGGGTATAGGTAGGCATACTGGCTGTGTATGGTGACAATGAGGATGGATGAGAGATGTCAACCTCTGTGTCAGATTCAGCTCCTGCAACCCCCAGCTGTGCCTCACTTTGGCCACCATCATCATCAAGAGTCTAAAGAGACACTGACTTCAGGTTGTGAAGGGGACAAAGACCAACCTCCCTGGTCACCTATGATAAAAAGGGAAAAGCATTACATTAATAACTGCACTACTATGCTCTGCAATATTATGTTGCAATATATGATCAGCTGTATACACTGTTGTCACTATTACAGACTTGTATAACTCCCATCCTCATATAGTAGGACATTATTTTTTAACCTAACTCTGTAATTATTTGGAAATAAAAGTTTTTTAAACAAGAATCTCATTAACAAAACATAAAGGATGTACACTGTTGACATTCTACAAAACTCTACACAGTTGACAGTTAGTGCAATCTGTAATGTCTTACATGACATAGCTATGAGTCTAAACTGTGTACAGTCAGGAAATATCTGTACAGTTGGCAAACATGCAGACAGTACATCAATCCAGCCAGCAGGCCTGGGATGACACTTGAACTAAATCTACATCTCTGCGTTTTGTGCTTACTGGCAGAAGGAGCATGGTTTCTTCCTATTCCTGACAGTCCTGAAAAAAATTGAGGGAGAGGTAATGTAAACAGCACTACATGTTACAGTATAGCAGGGGTAATATGTTCAAATATCTCACATTTACAGTAGCTGCTATGTTAACAGATATGTGGGTCACAATCTGTGTATGAGCTTAAAACAGCAGCTAACCTCCTCCTCCCATAAAACATCTGACACCCATGTAAAACTATGTACACCCTGACACACCGAATGCTACAGTATTCCAGTGCTGATTCAACTAAGCATG
This sequence comes from Protopterus annectens, assembly GCF_019279795.1. NCBI lineage: Eukaryota > Metazoa > Chordata > Ceratodontiformes > Protopteridae > Protopterus > Protopterus annectens. Next base: position 1,769,033,578 of record NC_056744.1, read on the forward strand.
CCTGGACACTCCTCTTGAGTGGAAATGGTGGCACCCACATCCGCGACATGTTAGGTGATAGATGCCTAGGAGCTGTCCTGTGTTGCAAAGTTCACCAGGAATTCTTCTGTGACTGAAAGTGGCTGCAGGCCCACCACCAGTGACCCGACAATCCCTGGCCATGTAAACTGCATGTCTGAGTGCTGAGTGGACCATATTCATAACATGGTGTCACATCTGGTCATATGTGCAGTTCTGGTGGCCCCTGGCATGAATGTTATGTACCCGTTCGTCCCACATGGCTGCAGACTTGCCTATTTGCCATCCCTCTGGACATCAGGACTTGGTAATGTTGTCACAAGGCCTCAATGATGAGGTCACTTTCTGCCTCAGTGAAAGGTGCCTGGCATCTTGCATGCATGACATCTCCTGAAATACAAATAAATGAGAACACGTCAGGATCACATACATGGGAATACAGTATGTAGAGATGCAACAATAAAGGAAGGCTATTAGTATTCCCTGCTTGATTACACATCTCATATTCAACTGTGTGCCAAACATACAAAGGTTGTGGATGCAACTAGGATAGTAGCAATAAAGACCTACTCCTGTGTGTGCCATGACAGATACTCATATATGATCACACACCCAAAAGACGAGTCCGTTGTAGTGTGCTCCATAGCAGGAACCCCCCCCCCCATAACATATGAATAAACAGCAGTACCAACCAAATGGCAGTGTACAATTACAACTTCTAACAAAGAAAGTATCCAGGAGACCTGTGTACCTAGCTAACACAAAGCATTATACTACTGTACATCCACTGCAGGTGTAACACAGCTGGAGATCACTGGTATATCATCAGTACATTTCTAAGAAAGGCTTACTGATGTAATCCCCACTCCCCTTAAGTATACTCAAACATATGCATCATGGAAACAAAATGGTTACATACCTGATGGAGTACAAAACTCCTCTGTTGAAAGACACAGCTATAAGAGTACTGTGTCACTGAGTTAACCATACCATCCCCTTTCTCATATGCTGGGGTGGAAATTACTGGGGAAACGATACTATGTCAGCAGAGACAGAATGTTTGTAGCAGCTACTTTTTACATACAGATGTGTGTGCTACAGACTGAAAATGCTGCTGCTACAGGCAATAGGCATAGTCAGACAGGCTGCCGAATGTGCAGGACAACAACACTTATGCGTAATTGTGGGAGCTGTGGCAGCCTTGGTGTACAGCTAGAGCCCGATTGAGGGAACCTATCCCACTGGAAATTAAGGCTTTCTTAGAAATGTTTGAGGTAAGTATGTTAGCTAAAGGTATTATTGACAGAGTAAAAGGCAACATGCTTGGTGTGTCCTAGAACAAGATAGGGGGTACATTAACCATTATGTCAACCAGTTGGATAACTGCCAAGTCATACGTTATGTCATGGGAGTCACCTGGCAATCCTTGCTTCTAGCAGACCTCCATATATGTATATTACTTGTGCAGCTGTGGTTGTCTGTAATATCACTAGCAAATCATTCTGGGCTGCAGTCTGACATTACTGGACCTCATCTGAATGACATACTTCAAAATCCTCTGGAAATTCTTAATAATGCATGACCTGATATTCTATGCATTTTCTAGTGTTGTAATAGGAATAGTTTAAATGTGGTCCTATATGTAGGCCTTTAGCTTCCATTACTTAGAAGCAGGCAATCAATCTGCACTGCTTTAGGTAAATAGGTGATGAGACAGTCATACATATCAAACTTTATACTGGTGATGTACACATACATGTATTTAAATACTAGACACAGCTGTATTTAAACCCAAGACTATGTGCACCAAATATTAATGTTTTCAAATCATTTAACAGATCGAACTACTGAGTCACTGTTACAGCAGGTGTATATTTACATGTTGTAGGTACAACTGAACACTTACCTGATGGTACATACCTCACTTACATTTATTATTATGTGTATGGCTTTTAGTGATGTATTTCTCTACCAGAGTCCCAGTTAAACTCCTATTTTTCCATTAATCTTTTAGCAGATTTGCATGTATGGCATGTTTAATGATGAAAAAATGACAATTACTATGTTTTGCTTAAAACACCTGTACCAATTAACTGTCTAAGTGGCTTGGTGGGCTGATGCACTGTTCTTCAGGTGCAATGGTACTTCGTTCAAAATAGGACACCGGTATAATTTTTGAACGTGATTACGTTATACCGATATACCACTTAGCATACATTCTTTAAAGATAAGAAAATTGAGGAGATAGGGCAGTGGTGAAATGGCGTGCAAACGGAGAAAAACATAGCAAGTTGGTAACATAGTAGGTATGTGCAGGGTGTAGGTAAGAACCATAGCTATCCATTTTGTCAGCAGCAACAACTGTGCACCTTAACAGTTTTTTAGTTGAATTTGGACTGTCACACCCAGAGAGAGGGGTGACTACAACATAAGTGCATTGTCACGCAAACTGGTACCCAGTAGACACGTGTGAAATGGAGAGCTACGTATGGGATGATATATATATATATATATATATATATATATATATATATATATATATATATATATATATTTTTTTATTTTTTTTTTTTTTTGGGGGGGGACAGGTGCCCATTTCTTTAATGAGGGAGTGGAATGTTGGGGAAGGGACATAGGTATGTGTTGGAAAGGTAAGGTGGGAAGGTGAGGAAGCTATTTCAGACAGACAAGACAGTAAACAGGGTTGGTGTGTGACACAAAATGGGGGTGAATACCTTGGTTGGGGAGGGTTTTGTGTAATCCCAGTCCCATGGACATCAGACATGGTAGCAGTGTGAGTTATGTCTTCACCAATGGGACTGTCAGTACTGCACCTTCACTGCTCCTGTGGAGGCAGTGGTTGATGCTGGCACCTGGGGTGAGACTACCCCACCAGGATGGACAGCATGCTCTCCATCCGGAGTTGGTGGGCACCAACAGCTTGATGCACAAGCCTATGCACCATGCCTGGCAGTTGATTTTGAGTGACAAAAGCACTCCCTTCACCTCCACTCCCAGAATGGGGACCACCACAGCCTGTAGGGTGGAATTACCCGATGGAGCAGGTAGTGCAGGGCAGCAGAGGGGTGCCACCAGGCTGCGGCCCAGATATGCTGGGCCCTGGTGCCTTGGCCAGGGTAGCCATGTTAGGTGGATCACCAGGAACCAGCCTACCTTGTAGCACTATGGTAAATGAAATATAAACTTAAGGAAAAATAAACATAACCAAAACAAATGTAATTAATAACATAAGAGAAAACAATAATGAGTAATGGAAACAAACTGAAAATAATATAATGAAAAACACAACAATAAATAATGTAAATGAAAGTTTTATAACAGCAAAGCTGCATTAAATTATACATAAGGGAAACTTAAGAGGTAAGTATAAATAATATGATAATATACAATAATGATAAATATGCTTAATAAATAAAAGAAGAGAAGAGGTGGGGTGAGAGAAAAAAGAAGAACATTAGTAACTTCACTGATACAATACAACTATAAAGACTACAGCTACATACTTCTAGATATGTTAGATTTCACTTGTGAGAACATGGACTCCTTACATTGTATATACGATATTCCATGTACTCAACCTCTAAGCATGGGACATTATAGGCCAAGCCATACATAATGGTGGTACAAAGGCACAATGAGATAGAACATTTTTACATAGTGTGCTCATACAATAGTAGCAAGGTGTTCTGATAACAGATTTGCCATTAAATCACACTTCAAGTGATGTCATTTATCTGCAAATCAGAGGACCAGACATATGGGGCAATATTCATTACATTCTGCAAAAATCATGACAGTTGAGAGGTATGTTCATGTACACTGATTACACTTGACAGCTGGACATTTCTCAGTTGATTGGTGTGGGATTAGAACCCACAAGCAGTGACTACAGGAATACTGAATGTCTTGGTTTACACCATCTCCTTTTAAACTTTTATTGATTCATGTTGTGTCAAACTTTGCATTTACAATAAGCAGAACACAACATTGACTCAATCTAGTTATTGCACAGCATTTATTTATGACATATGGTGAAACATTGACTACTGTGCATTTATCAGTTGGTTGGTGTCGGATTAGAACCTACAAGCACTGACTACAGGAAAACTGAACATTTTATTTGAAAAAAAAAATAATCAAAGCACCATCTCATTTTACACTTTGATTAATGTTGCTTCAAATCGGGCATTTGCACATATGGATAGCTGTACAGGAATTCTGTTAACTTCCCTGTTTACCCTATTCATTCATTGAGTGCAATCTACAGCATACTTCAGACAATGAGCAGACCACAACTTTGACTCTTAATCTGAGTAGACAACATTAACTGATGGTTGGAAGCTATGTTATACAGTACTGCATGCTTACTTGCTTTAACTGGCTTTACTAATTCAGATATAGACTGACACATTAATAAAAATGTATGATGTCCCAGGTATTTCATACATTACTGTTAAGACTGCAATATCTATATTTACTTTATTGTATTATTAAGTTATGCATTAAGTTATTACTTTATTGACTTTCTTACATGCCATGCGCTTGCCTTATCCTTGCCAAACGCCTTGCATGGGACTAGACATTGCAAGCCCTCGCTTCTGCAGCTGTGGTAAGAGAAGAAAACCATTATGCATGCCAGTTTTGCACAGATTCAGCTTATGTATTTATAAATTACTGGAAAACATACTATATAACTGTACGGTATACCTATCCCTAGCATCTTGGATCCAGGTGTCCAAGCTTATCCTCTTCCTATGATACAGATCATCACAGTGGTGACGACACTGCTCACTAGTGTGGGGGATATCAGTTGCACTGGTTAGGTCCCTGGCCAAACAATCCCAGGCCTCAGACTTACACTTTGAGCCCTGGTAATCACCCTGCAACAACTGTGGCCATGGTACTGTACCATGAGTCTATCGAAAACTCTGAACTCCTGCACACCCCACCTTTGTGCCCTAAAGCGCACTACTTCACAAACACCAGCAGTCATACCCATAGTCAAGGTCAGGCTCCAAAGAATAAGGAATAATGTGAAATTCCCGACTATTAGCCTTTAAATAGGCTGCATTCCCACCCTTGCATGTCATACTGTAACTTTGAAAAATGTGCTGATTCGCTTAGCATTGTGAAAACTCTCACAAACTATGTTTAAGTGAAGCTTAGCAGCACACACACTGAAAAAAGCCATTGAGCATGTTTAAGCACTGCTTAACATTTTGCAGCTTTTCTAACTGTAACAATTATTTAATTTAAAGTCGCTGAAGTTTCAGTCGCCTCACATAGTTTCACAGCACTATATGTAAAAAGTATTAGTTTTCAGGACTTGGACCCATGCCCTACTACATTATAGGTCATAACTCACCTTTTCTAGCCACTGGGATAGTGAAGGGAACTCGTATATCTTCAGATATTCTATAAACGAGCCTATAAGCATAGCGCAGCTTCGCTGCATGGGTTTGCATATTGCTAAGCACTATAGAACTACAACAATTGAATACATCACTTTCTATTTTTAGCTGTCTAGTGGATGTCTAATGCTCAAGTATGCTGCACTATGCTTAGCTAAGCAACAAGCCTCATTGTGCAAATAAGCACCTGTTAAAAAAACAAAATATTAAAACTGAATGCATCCGGTTTCTATTTTTAGCTGTCTAGCAGATGTGTAATGCTTAAATACACTACACTATGCCTAGCTAAGCAATACGCCACATCACACAAACAAGCAAATGTAAAAAAAAATATTAAAATTGGATGGATCCAGTTTCTATTTTTAGATGTCTGATGCATATGTGTGCAAAGCTAAACATAGCTAAGCAATGCACCATATCGCGCAAGCAAGCAGACAAACATAAAAAATTCATCTTAATGAAATGAAATGTCTTGTGCACCTTTCAGTCAAGGTTAACGGGCTGAAAGTAGGTGGCTGTGCCATCTGTCTTGCATGGATTCAATATCTGTGTTGTTGTGATCTCCTTTAGTCGTACACCATAATTAATATGTATGGCATGCTGCCAAGGGAGAACCATGACCATGTACATGGATACATTCTGTGTAAGCACTACACAGAGCCTACATGGACTTTATTGAATCCTGGGGTTAGTTTTATTCCAGAATTACCAAAACAACATTATTTTATACTTATCAGGGTAGAATTTTAGTCCTACATTCTTTGCCCAAGAAGACAATTGTACAAAAATTCAGATATGGATGCTGAGTGCCCATCCTTATCAATTATAATTCAAACTTATAATCAATAGCATATTTACTTTGCCAACAATGATTATTTTTAGGACTAGTTGAAAGTACTAAATTAAAAAGAAAGGCCCAGGCACAGAGTCCTGTGGTATCCAGACAATAAAGCGAGAAGGATGGAGTGACACACTTTGACTGCTTCACATTGAGAATGACTAGACAACCAAAGAATAATCCAGTTGTTTAAAGGACATTATAATTTTAATTTTTTTTTAATGTACCAGTTATTGAACTATGTGCAGCTGTATCAAAACCCTAGCCAAGTCCGCATAGATAACAATGACAGTTAACAAATACTCAAGATCCCAAGTTATTGAGCGTAGAGCTTCACTAAATTTGTGAGTGTTGATCTGCCAGGACAAAACCCACACTAATATATCAGCACATCTATTAAGATTCACTGATTCAGAAAGTAGATTTTGCAGAACTCTTTCCTAACAGTTACATAAAAAGGATGTAAGACTTAATAGGGGTCTGTAATTTTGCAAGTCACTTTTGTCTCCCTTTTAAAAATAGCTGATATACTTGATTTTTTTTCAAAATGGAAGGTACTATGCTATTATGTAGCAAATTATTCACGATCTCATGCAATGCTGGTAAAAAAAAGCGCTTCTCAAGCCACAAATTTTTATCTTTGGAGTAAAATCTGGACCCATACAGGTTTTATTTACTACCTTTTTTAATACTTTAGAAATCAATTCAATACTTACTGTACAATAATTCTTATTAGTTGTAGAAATCATGTCCATATTAGCTGTTATGCACCTAGTTTGTGATAAGTCAGAAAAAATAATTAAACTTATCAGCAATTATGTAAGGATTAGTTATCAATTCCCCACCTACAAAAATGTATTTATGTATTTATTTTACATTTGTTTACCGGGATAGTCCGACTGAATACATGTCCATTTTCAGCGGAGGCCCGGGGAGAAAAGCTCCAATAGACAATATTACATAGATTACACAAGTCAGATAACATTAGAAAATATAAGACAAGGTGTTTTGTACAATGGTTTAGTAATACTCACAGTTCTCATGGTCTGATACAATTAAAAGCAAAAAGACATCTGATTGGAAACAGAGCTTAGTTAAGTAATTAAATGTTACAATATTTACAGATATGCTTTCAGTTTATAACTTAATCAGAGTTGGTACATGGGCAAAGCCAGTTCACTTTGAAATACTGTTTGAGGCTCTTTTTGAAGAGACTTATGGAGGATTGAAGGGTTATATAGTTTGGCAACGAATTCCAGGTTTTGCCAACAAAGTTGGCAAACAGAGATTCACCAGTAGATCGTAGAGATCTCAAGTTGCTATATGGCTTAATAGGGGGTATCCTCAGGGTGGTATAGCATTTTGTGCGCTATTAAGAGTTGATTGAATTGAATTAAGCTGGGCAGTTCTAGCCACTCTAGTTGTTTCAGGTGCTGGCAGTGATGGGTTCTATAGGTGGAGCCAGTGGCGAATCTGGCAATATAGTTATAGCTATGGAAGAGCTTACTCAGTTCAGCTTTGTTGAGGTTTGAAAGTACAGGAGAGGCATATATAAGAGTAGAGAGTAGGTGTGACCAGGCAATTGCAGTTCTAGCCAGTGGGGTTAAAAATGTCTTGTTTCTATACAGTGATCCAAGCTTCTTATTGATGGTCTGTATGGTTTTGTTGACCTGTAGGTCAATTTTAAGATTATCTATGATAACCCCTAGAAGCTTGGTATGGGTATCTGGGGAGATAGTGGTACCATTGTTAGATGTGACAGACAATGGCAGTGTGGCAGATCTACTAGTGGGGGTGAAGAGTAGAAGTTTAGTTTTATTGGGGTTCAGCAGAAGGCGTTGGTTGGTGAGCCAGTTTTCAACTGTGTTAAAGTATTTTGGGTTAAGATTTGCAGTTCGGATGGGGAGGTGGCTGTCAGATCAGAGTGGAATCATCTGCAGAATGAATGTAGGTAGCTTTAGGGATAGCAGTGTGAAGATTACTGATGAAAATAGAGAAGTGTAGTGGACCTAGTACGGAACCTTGAGGGACACCGAGTGTGAGAGGAAGCTGGCTGGACAGTTTTCCCTGCCATAATACCGCCTGTTGTCTACCAGTCAGGTAGGACTGGAACCACTGGATTGTGTACTTACTGAGGGAAACTGACTTTAGAGAAAGAATGAGAAGTTCATGGTTGACCATATCAAAGGCTTTTGATAGGTCAAGAAAGAGGGCAGAAGATAGCCTATTGTCATTCCTGTTTTGGTTTATGGCATTAGCAAAGGAAAGGAGGGCCAAGGTGGTGCTGTGGTATGCCTTGAAACCATGCTGGGAGTTGAATAGCAAGTTATTCTGTGTAAGGTATTGCATTAGTTGCTTGTGTACACATTTCTCCATTATTTTGGCTAGTGGGGAAAGAATGGCAATGAGTCTACAGTTGGATAGTTCTGTAGAACTTCCACCTTTATGGAGTGGGATGATGTGGACATTTTCCAGAGGGAGGGGATAGAGCTTTCGGATAAGGTTCTGTTGATCAGGATAGATATGGTATATGCAATGGCATCTGCAGCTATTTGTAGGTACTCTGCAGGGAGGAGGTCAGCAGCGAGGGTGGTAGGTTTTAGTTTTTTTATAAGTGTTTTGATAAAACTAGTGGATATGGGTTGGAAGCTAAATTGGGGCTGATTAGTGGGCAGATTAGAAGTGGGGTTTAAGTTTGTGGGGGTTAGTTGATTTGCCAGAGATTGAATTGTTTCATAGGTAGGTGCTAGGCTATTGGCCCAAGGGCCTATGTAAGCCTAGCCAACTGTTTCAGTGAAATAGTTATTATAAGCACCAGCTATGGTCTCTGGGGAACAATAGGTGTGGTTAGCTGGAGTTAGGGTAGCAGAATGACTTGGATGAAGAAGTTGATTTAAGCCTGCCCAGAACTTTTGATGAAATACACGCATTACTCTGCATAACTGAATTAATATATTCATAAAAATAATAGTTATGTACTCACCATAATGATGCATCTTTGTTGTCTAGTTTCATTCTTCCTCAACTGATGGGTCTCGCATCTGACCTCAGATTTGGCTTGGCCACCTTTTCTCAGACTTTTGGATTCAAGGCACAAGCTCCTCCCCTTACTCACATTCCCTCTGCATGCCAAAAACACCTCAGATCAAATTCACCCTCCCAAAAAAAAAAAATAACATATAAATATGTAAAATACATATAAATATGTGTAATAGCACCCTGAAGGGAAAGCTAGAAAGGTATAGAGTGGCTGTAGTCCGAAAAGAGAACAATTAGGTCTACAAGACCAGCATCCCTTAAGCCTCACTAGGTGTGAACATCCTTAGCAAAGGAAGGGGGTCAGAAGGCAGGAAGTTGAGGGAGAGTAAAAATCAACAATACAGATGCATTGTTATTTTGAGTACATAACTACTATATTGGACATTCTCTTTTTTATTCATTCCTCAACTGATGGGACAGAGCCCCCACTAAATTAACTTTGGGTGGTCCTCATGCAAGGATATTCTGGAGTACAGGAGAGCCAAAGGCTACCCTAGCCCTCAATAAAATGGCTAATTTGTAATGAGAAATAAAAAAGTGAACACTGGACCATGTGGCTGCAGCACAAATATTGTCTACAGAAACTAGACCAAAAAGCCGAAGAAGTAGCCAAAGATCATGTGGAATGCGTTTTGAGGGGTTAGGGAGTTGCAAACCTTTTTCTTTGCAGACATAGGACATACAGTCAGTCAACCATTTAGCCAAGGTCACTTTGGAAACTGTGTTGCCCAATTTGTGTTTAATGGAGGACACAAACAACTGATCAGACTTCCTGAATTCTTTAGTCCTATGAAGGTAGAATCTTAGCTGTCTATGGACATCTAAAAGATGAAACAAATATTCCTCTTTGTTGGAAAATTTTAGGAAAAACACTGATAGATTGGGTCTATATTAGATCACTGAATGCTTAGGTTAGCGAACGGTGATTAATTGACCCCATGTAAGCGAATTGTCTGCTACCCCCTCTTCTGATACATTTTTGTTAAGAAGATATTCAAAAGTGGGAAGAGTATGAGGACTTGGGAAATCCCTGGGGAGATAAAAAAAAATGAGGCAAAGTCATAAATCGACTTGCTGTAATCTTTCCTATTATAGTCTGAAAATTAGTCATTTTTTGACAAAATATTTTTCACCATAGACACCAGTACTACAAAACTGGCATGCATAGTATAATGGAGCATCCCCTCAACTTCAGCTCCAAACATGAGGCTTCTAGGGAAACTTCTAAAAGGCAGTTACCTAGAGGGTAATCTGGCCCTCCCTCCATTAGTAAGACAATATCTGATATGTTGAACTGTAGCTCTGGCACATTGGCAAACGTATGAAAGACATCCAGAACTTTGCTGAATACCTTAAGTAGATTAGTACTCCTTAAAAGACAATCTGCAAAGATTAAAAAAAAAGTAATGACAGAACCATCTAAGGTCAACTGAATTTCGAAAAATTGTTATAACTTGTAACACCAATTCCTCTGAGACCAACAGAAAAAGACTGGGGGAACTCAGCAATCCTGCCTAATGCCCCTACCAGTGGATTCCAGACTAGAAAGACCACCATTGACAAATACCTTGAATGAGAGAGAGGAGTACAATCTCTTTACCCATCTTAAGAATTTGTGTCAGCAATTCCAGTGTTGCAGGACTGAAGAAGGAAATGCCACTCCTCAGAATCAAATGCTTTTTCAATGTCAAAGAGAATTCCTACCTCACCTTATGACTGACCATGTTTGTAAAGGACAGCCAACTCCCACCTCACATTCTTGGCAGCTATTTGAAAGGTTGGGACCCATTTCAGGGGATCCTGAAATATGGAAACTGAATGGCCAAAAATCAAGCTTACATATATAAAGTCTGAGATAGCCATTTCTCAGAATATCTCCTATTCTCCAAGGTATGACAATCACAGAGTTGGTAGAAGAGGTGGGGGGCTTTGCCACCCGCAGAAAACAAGTTTAGAAGAGAAGACAAATGTGCAAGATTTGCTCTTCTCCTACATTTGTGTTTTTTTTCCCTGGTGCTAGTGCTCAGTATTTCATTAGAGTCCATATTCTTTAATAAAAGCATTCTGGCCATTAAGTACTAACTATGGAAACATCCTGTTTAATCTGGTATTTGCAAATATCTTAGTACATACATATTTATAAGAGAAATAGGGTAGAAATCTCATAGAAATGTGATCCCCAGGGGGTGTGTCCAAGATGGCTAACTGACTGCAGCAACTGGTGAAAGCTTTGTGACTGAAAACTTTTCTCTGACAGAAAATGTAACCAAAAAATAAAATTGGAAGATACTTGTTAGCTACTTTTATTCATTAATAGTCAAAGAAAAGATTTACAGCCTCAAGTTCTTCAAAAACTGTAGGTTTTCTGTCAGAATTTCAGCTGTTCAGTTACGACAGAAGAGAGTTCAACATGAGTCACTCAAGAAATGCTACTCAGGACTCTTGTGTAAAAAAGAAATCCAGTCACTATATCTAGTATTCATGGTGTATTACTTAAAATAGACAAACAGGAAACAAAAGTAGAGAGTTTCAAGGAAAAAATCAGAAAGAGGATGAAACATTTTGAAATTCTTATGAAACAACAAGGGGCATAAATCAGCAGTATGGAAGAAACTCTGAATAATCACTAAGGCAGAATAACGAAAGGTGAGTCTCAGAATTTCTTTTAAAACAAAATAACTGGCTCACAGATAAACTCAATGACTTAGAAAATAGACTGAGATGAAATATTAGAATTTATGGTATACATGAAAAGTATGAGTGAGAGAATATAATAAACTTCTGAACTACCTGGCTATATAAAACATTAAATGCACCTGAAACTTTATCTTTTGGAATTGAAAGAGCCTAAAAATCCCTGAGAGCACCTTCTAAGAAGGAAAACTCACCACCACTCTCAATTATAGTTAAGTTCATCTCTAGCTGAGAAAAAGATCAAATATTAAAAACAGCATTTTCAGCCCACCTATTAAAACAGGTGAACATATAGTTAGGTTTAACAATGATTATTCCAGTAAAGTAATGAATAAAAGAAAATCCTGTTTGCCACTTTGGGGTTTCCTGCAAAGATAAAATTATTGCTTCTGATGAAACCAAAATATTTTACATACTGGAGAGGGCATCCACTTTTATCAACAACAAAAATCCTTAATAATACAGAAGAAATGGAGTGGAACCAAGAGAGAGTGAGCTGATTTGTTGGAAAACTGTTTCTAAAACTAAAAAGTATAAAAACAAGCGAATCATGGTCTAATTGTAGGGCTATTATTTCTGAAACAATAGATTGGCCTTTTAAGTAAAAGGTCTATGCCATACTTTAAGCCTCAAAACATATGTAAGTATGTATTCATATTTTAAGCTCAAAATGTTGTTACTGATGAGGAACATATGGAGTTAGGTTTACTGTTTTACTACATGTACAGTAAAAAACTTACTATAGTTTATTTAACTAAACATATAAGTGTTTTTATAAATGTTAAACAAATACTTCCTGTAAGAGAATGTCATTCTATTATAAGTAACAGAATTGGTAACTTTAAAGCTACATAAGTTAAGAATTTTATTTTATGTGTTCAGCATTACTTAGCAAGTGCATTGCTGGGTTAACTGAATGTCAGATCTAAGTAATATGCTAATTAGAAGTCTTAAAGTGCTGGTGATTTTGTTTTCTTTCTTCCTGTGTAACATATTACTTTCACAGGTCATTTATGAAATAACTGACACTCAGAGTAAAGCTTGAGAATAAAAGAATGTTACATTCTTTAGAATTCAGTTTTTCCCCACCTTGAACTATCCTGAAGAAAAATAAGTCAAAGTTCATCACCGATGTCTGTGAAAGAAGAAAAAAAACTCTATTTTTTTCTCTTTTCTCAAGTATATACTTGAGACATCTACTCAAAATAACACCTCTTGTCTTTTTCTTAGAAGTGAAGAATTGGTAAGACAAAAGCTATAATAATGTAAGCAAATTAGATGTTACAAACATTTTACATGTTAACACCTTATGCTGTAGTGTTATTAGCTTTATACATATCAACCCTACATATTAATTGAAAGAAATAAACACAGATCTTTGTTACAGATTAGAATATCTTAACCGAACTAAGAAAAGTCAGAAACCTACAGAAGAAATTAGCAGCTGATGCATGCTGTGAGCTGCAATTTTCACATGCTGTAGTGAAATTCTAATGTCAGCATGTAAAGCTTTGACCAGAACAGCAGTTCACAATGGCTAAACATATGTATTCAAGTTAAATAAGCAGGAATTCTTTTATATAGAATCAAAATTGCTTGTAATATTATAATGAATAATAGTAAACATCTTATGAATAACATGCCATTACACAAGGAATGCAATATCTATTATGTAAGACTAATAAAAGAGCAGTATCAGTAAATTAAGAAATATGCACACATACTATAATCTCTAATAGAAAACTGATGATTAAATAATTATTTGATGGGAGATTTTAAAAATTCAAGATATACAAAATAAGGTAGAATATTAGTGGGAAAACAAGGCAGAAAAATATATTTAAATAACAAACTGCTTCTGAAAAAAATGTTTATTATATATACCTGCATATGGCAGAAGTGTGTGTACAAAATCATGTATAATATACATAGAAAATCATATAAATTTTTTTAAAATACTATGAAAGCTAAAATTTGAATCATGGTCATGAGTACTTCGAAGCTTTTTACATGCTGTATGTTATTAGATTCACTAAGACTACCTGAAATAGCTCATTTCATAAGTCAAAGCTGAAACTTAAGTGTTTTATTGCTGAATCAGTACATCCATTTTGATGGAAAGTAGAGTAGATTTTTCAATATCATTGAATCCGGGAAAGGAGATTGAGATTTGAATTGAATACTTTGTAACTTTTGAATACAATACTAAGTGTAAACTGTTCTGAGTGAAAAGACAACACAAGCCTAACTCACACCTTCTTCATCCTAACTTTACTTTTCCTACTGATTTTTTTGCAACTTTAAATACTGAGGAGATTCATAAAGGTTACCACAATGTGCAGAATAGAAAGCATAAAAAATGTGGTAGGGATTTGCTTGAACACAGACCATGTACACTCAGTGTACATTTAGTGTAGATGTTATTGAATCTGGCCCTAACTTTTTTTTCACTCCATAGAAACAGTAAGACATTCTCTTTGACATAAACAATGTATATATTTTATGAACAGTTTAATAAGCTTACCAATTTTTAAATAGTTTGATATTTGATGTGTTGAGTATTACAGAAATTTGAAATATAGACACTTCAGAGCTTTTGTTAGAGCGGTAAAATATGAGTGTGTCTTTTGACATGATACATATATATGTTCATTGATCGCGGTTTTACATTATAGTTTAGTATAATAAGATTACCTGTGACCTGTAAATTTACAGATGTCTTTACTTCTTCAGGTCCTACTTTACTATACTTATTTATTTAAAGATCTAGTTATAATGATGCTGAATGAGTGAATAATTTAGGAATATTAAATGGGTAATTTGTAATTTAGGAATATTAAATGGGTAATTTGTACTACTGTAATATAAATAAGTATAAAGTATACTATTTGTTGCATGATTTAATATCTAAGATTAACAGAAGAGGATTACTAAACTTCTCAGTAGTAATGAGGGAAATAGTTTTAAATGGCAAAATATACAACTAAATTATTTTGACCTGCATATCATATTATATTATTTGTAAGTCACAGTACCTTTTAGCTAGTTTTTTTGATGAATTTTTAGGTGTTGCTAGGTAGAGTGATAGTACAGTAGTTTGATACTACTTAGTAGTCAGACTAGGAACTTTGGAATCCATGGTAGGTTGTGTTTTATTAGCAATATACACAGTTATAGTTGTAGACTTGCCCTTGTTTTGGTTATTTTTGAATTTTAATAGTTTAGTTTGTAGAAAGGAATAATTCAAAAAATGTGGAATGTTAAGATAGTGTCGGAGGAATGCATTACAATCTTTTATATAATTAAATTAATGTTGTGTCTTTTGGCTTTTCCCAGTTAGGGGTCGCCACAGCGGAACTCTGGTCTGCTAATGATTGGCAGTAGATTTTTTATGTACTGAGTTGCCAACCCTGATGCACAACCTTCAATGAAGGTACGCCCATTCACGCATGTCTCCATACAGAAGATGCTCTAGCTGAGAATCGAACCGGACGACATCTTACTGTGAGGCGACAATGCTACCGCAGCACCACCACCGCAGTATATGGTGGATAAATGTGTCATATTATCTTTTACAAGAAATCTTTTTTAAATACACAGTATGGATCATTTTAATCTATTATCTATTAGTGTAAATGGACTAAATAATGGCAACAAAACAAAATCATTAATGGGCTATCTAAAATTAAATAGAGGAGACATTATATTCTTGCAGGAGACTCAATTAAATGATAAAGATACACAATATTTAAATAACTTAGGTTATGAAATGTTATCATTCTGTTTCTTTTAACAAAAAGAGGAGAGGAACAGCTATACTTTGCAGAAAATCCGTAATAATGCCTAAGGACATGGAATCCTTCAATGATCCAAAAGAGATGTACACATTTGTAATAATTAAATATAATGGTAAAGTCTGTACACTTGCTAATTTTTACTCGATCCTTAGAATAGGTGCAAGAGTGGCTAAAGATCATTTAAACTTACTACAAAAGTCATTTGAAGGGTAGTTTAATTTTAGCAGGGAATTTAACCTGCATATTTAGTACAGAATATATAAATGAACAGAAGAAAACTAAAATACTGTCATCAGCTAAAGAATAAATGGATATATTAGTAATAATAATTTAGTTGATTCACTAGTAAAAGCAGAAGATAAGTCATTGTTCTTCACTCATTCTTATGCACATGGGAAGCAAACTAGAATTGATAGGGTGTATGCCTTTATTGATTTATTTAATAAAGTGAATTATTTTAAAACTATTCCTTGTCCTTTATCTGATTATAATGCACAAGGTATTAATACAACAATGGATACAAGGTAATTTCAGATTATTTACAGACTCCCAGTATGTATGATGAAATTAAAAGAGTTTCAGAGTTACCTTTAGGAACAAATCAAGAACGTTTTATCTTTGAATGATAATGGTCAGGTTAGTAAACTCATACTAGGAGACTCCTTAAAAATGCATATTAAAGGTAGAATAAGAAGATGGGGTAGTAATAGAGTGAAAGAATGGAATAAAGAGGAGTTAGAAATACACGTTGAAATACACAAAGCGAGGATTGAGCAACAAAGAAATTGGATAATACTGAAGTCACTAAAAATTAATGACAAAATACCAAACAGTTTTAATGCATAAAGTGGACACAGATTCAGAAAAAAAATTGCATAGTTATTTAATGACTTCAAAAATCTACATAGATTAGGTTAATAGAAGTAAGATGTTAAGCAAAAAGACACAAATCAATAATATCCAAAATTCTCACACTAATAAGCTTACTCCAGAAATACAGGAAATGCTTAACAGTTTTAAAAACTCATGAGGATCTTAATAAAGATAAAAACAATAATCCTGATGATTACAAAATTGACAATTACTTAAAGAAAAATGTTACTAATAACGTAAAGACCAAAATATTTCAGGTGAACAAGCCTATTACCTTGACAGAAGTTAAATAAGCTATAAAAAATGTAAAAATATTAAAGTTCCAGGATTAGATGGTTTAAGTATGGAATTATATAGCCTGTATTAAATATTTTACAATTTCTGAGTGACATTTTCAGGATAATTTAAAGTGACAAAATAATTCCTCCCTCCTGGAAATTTTCTGTAATCTCATCTATACTTAAGGAAAGGATAATAAGTTAGTTGTCCTCATATAGATAAATGTACACTATAAATTGTTTATTTCAATTTTTGCCACAAGAGTAAGAGATATAGTAGATAAATTAATAAAGATCAAATGTGATTTATAGTCAATAGATTAATGTATGATAATATGAAAAGGGTAGTAACTATCTTAGATTTAACATAAGGAATAACAAGAAATTGGCCCTAATTAGCTTAGATATTGAGAGAGTTTTTGATTATGTAGAGTGGAACTGCTTGCATTTCCAACAGTTTATTGAAATATTTAAAGAAACTGTACAGAAACTCCAAAGCATATGTTAAAATTGGATCTTACATTTCTCAAGGATTCACTTTAAACAAAGGCACAAATTAAGGCTGCCCCTTTTCTCCTTTACTATTTGCATTAGTTATTGAACCTTTAGATAACAGTATAGGAAGCAATGAAACAATTCATGGATTTTCAATTAATAGTTTGTCAATCTAAAATACAGAATTTTAGAAATATTTTACTAACTATAGGAGATTTAAGTTACTTAAAGAAATGCATGAAGAAATTGAAAATTTTCAAGAAGTACTGCTGTTGAAATATAATAATAAAACTGAAACTTTACTTTCAATTACTAGATAGTAAGTTTAACAATAAACATAAATATAATTGGGAAGAAAAAACAACAAAAATATTTAGGAATAAAAATTAATGAAGATGTGAGTAAGATTATTAATACATTTGAAATAGTAATTGAAGAAGTGTTACTACTTATTAAAAACTGAATGAATGTTTCTTTACATTTGAGGATAGGTTATTACTTATTAAAATGATAATATTACCCAAAATTATATACATATATATTGCATTAAATAGCTTTAATAGCTGACAAAAATGTTTTAAAGAAAATGGAAACTATGTTAACTTCTTTCTTATGGTATCCCAAAAAGCAGAGAATTGTTTATAGAAATCATATAAGATTTTGGGAATATGGTGGTATTAGCTTCCCAGATGTAGAATCTTATTCTATTGCTGCACGTTTTATCTATATTACACTCTGGATAGACTCAACTTATATTTACATCCAGGAGCAGATTAAACTAAAGTCGTATAAGTTTATTAAAGATGATAATCTAGAAATATGTAATAATCCTTTCACCTCGTTAACAAAATGTACTTTAGAAGGAAATGCATTTCAATCTTTAGACTCTGCATATATGAAATCAAGTTTTAAAACAGTTAAGAAATATGTTTTTTTAACTCTATTAATATCAAAATGGATTTTTTTATGTTTTCCCACTGCACATACCTCTAGATTTAAAGAAACTCAGAACAATGTTAAAATGAATTTGCTGAAAAGGAATGAAATAGTATTATGGTCTGATTGCTTTGAAAAAGGAAAGGTTAAGTCAACCACAATATTTAATTAAATATAAGTTGTATGAATTTGCTAACCAGTTCATATTATACATCAGTAAGAAATTAAATAAATTTGTGGATAATACGAGTGAAGAGAAACAGAACAATATCCCTCCATTATATGATTATATGAATGTGTCATTGAAGGTAGACTGAAGACAGACTGACATGTAAAGAAAGTTCATCAAAGATTTATAAGTTAATTATAAATACTTATTTCAATGCAAAAGTTTAGAACTTTTATAAAGTAGTGGATTGAGTGACTCAAAAGACAGTAAGAATAAAACGTTGTTACTTAAATCAGTTAGTTAAACTTCATGTTTACACCAGAAAGTCTTTATGTGGAAATATTTACATAGAATATTTGTTACTCCATAAAAATCTGCAAGTTTAGTAAAATGACTTCTTCCGTTTGTTGGAGATGTACTAAAAGGTAAAGGCTGACTGGAAACACATGTTTATGGATTGATTAAAATTAAGTGTATATTGGGAACAGATTAGTACATAAGGTATGTTTTAAGGGCTTATGGTCTGGATAATTGTTCTTTAACTAGATCAGTAATACTAATGAATGTTTCTCTTTCTGTATCTGTAAAGATCAAAGAGCAAATAATGCTTTAGGCTATTTTGAAAGTTGCTAGGAAAGTTATTACAAAAAATAAGAACTCATACTCATTTCCTACATGTAAAGGATTTTTAAATTTCATAGCAAAAAATGAACAAAATCCCAGTGACAAGGCTGAAGTAAAGTCCTTTAATAAAACCACAAAATAGCAGGTAAAAAGGTGAGCACTTTCGCACAAAGTGCTTCTTCAGGCAAACATTTCAAGGCCACATTATATACAATTTAAAACAATCAATTAGCCTATCAAATGAAGGCAGTAATTATCTAGATAAATCCTTGGACTTCAGCACAGGTTTTAAAGAAACCTTGTCAATGAGTCCAGGTTTCTTGTCAGCAAAGAGCTTTAAAATCCAATGCAACTTTCTCTCCTCAGTAAAATTCCTGAGGCCGCCCCCACCCATGAGTCCTCAGATATAACTTCTACAGCCTTAAAACCAAAACTATGTGTTAAGCCAGACTCAAATATATGTTTTGCCAAGGCATTGATAGAATTATCTTTCCTAATTGCATAAGTGTGTTCCCTAATCCTTTCATAAAACACCATGTTAGTCTTCCCCAGATAAAAACTAGTACATTATTTGCAGGCGGCAAGATAAATCAGATCCTTAGTTCTACAGTTCGCAGCGACTCTAAAAGAAAAAAAATCTGGTTAGAAACAGGGTGTTTGAACTCATGTGATGTGTCTATATGACAGCAAAACTTACACCGCCCACAAGGATGAGTCCCCATAGGGATCTTGTTTAGTGACTACAGCCTCCCTGTTGTCCTTATAGCACAGACGTCTCTTTAAAGACGTTTTATTTTTATAACTAAATGTGGGTCTCTCACCCACTAGTTCTTTTATGCGATCATCTGAAGTTAGAATTCCCCAGTTGGAAAAAATGACATCTTTAATATGTCTAATATCACTAGTTTAGGACAGGGTCAGAGGTGTCTGCCTCCTACTAGACACAGTGGGTCCTACTTCATGTCTGTCTTCTGAAAAATATGGCCCCGCTCTATCACTCCTGAGAACCTTAACATCTCTAGTCATCCCCCTACTTCTTTATGACTGTAGCCCCTCTCCAGAAAATCACTGAAGAGCGTCTCAAGGTCACCCAAGAACCCTTCATCTGTGTTGTTCAACCATGACATCCTCGTGCCCTGACCTCTCAAAATATTATACACATGTGGTTGATGCATGTTACTGTGCTGCAATACTGCATTCTTCCTATATGGTTTCTTGTAGAGCCTAGTTACCAAGTTGCCCAATGCATTTTTAACAATCTTCATATCTAGAAATGTCACCTCATCAACTGATGTAAAAGATGTGAACCTTAAAAAAGATGTAGTAGTGTTTGCATACTCAAGGAACTCACCCAAAGCTGATGCATCCCCACCCCAAATTAATATCACATCATCAACAAATCTCTTGTAGAACAAGACAAATTCTGCATGATGACTGTTGAATATAAACTGTTCTTCCCAACAAGCAAAAACCATGTTGGTGTAGCTATTGGTACATGAAGTGCCCATAGCTATGCCTTTTTTCTGCAAAAAATACATATCCTGAAACATGAAAATATTATTTTCAAGAATGACTTCTATAAATAAACAAATCAAATCAACTTGTTTCAAATCCTTACCACTGTGAACAATCAAATACTGTTTCACCATGTTTATACCCTCAACATTCGGTATACAGGTGGACAAAGACTCCACATCGAGTGTTACTAAAAAAAATCATTAAGAATATTACTATTCTGTTGTGCAAAAATAAACAAGTCATGCAATAAATGTTTATTGTCCAGTACTATTGAGAGCAAATACTGTATTACAGGACGTAGCTCCTTATCAACATAGATAGAGCCATTTCCTGCCAGACACTATAGGTCTAAATGGGGGTTTAAGAGCATCCTTATGGACCTTGGGGAGTCCTTGAAAAATGGGAATGACCGGATGTTCTACATTCAAATAATTGAGCAACTCTTCAGTAATCAAAACGTTTTGTAAACAATCACGTATAGTGAAATAAATTGCACATTGTATGCCCCAAATAAAATCATGTTCTACTCCTTCATAAACTGTAACATCCTGTAACATCAACATCAGAGAATTAACATAAACTTCATGATCTAGCACCACAATCCCTCCCCTCTTATCAGCGCTTTTGATGACTATACTGTCATCATCTTGCAGGCTTGAGTGCGCATTTCTCTTCACTACTTAAATTGTGGAAGACACGCCCTTCAATAGTGCCTGACATATTAGAAGACAACTTAAACACATCCTGTTCACTTTTGTCTACAAACACATTCAAAACTGGGTCTAATGTAGGCTGAAACACACTCGGTTTCTTAAAAAGCATACTAGCACTACTTTCAATAGAATTTTCCTTAAAATAAAGTTGCAATGCAATATTCCTGGCAAAAAGTCATTGATAAATACATCTGATAACGGAGACCTTTCAGCCGGTATAAAGCTGAGGCCTTGCTGTAAAAGAGTCAGCTCAGTTAAAGGCAGTACTTTATTGAAGAGGTTCAAAACTAAGGACTCGTTGCTCGACGCCACATGTGTTTCAGAGTTGTCGTCCTCGTCCCTTCGAACTGTTGTCGTCCTCTCTTCCTCCCTCTGTTCGGTGAACTGTCCTGTTCTCTCTCGCCTGTTCTCAGCCACTTCATAGGAAGCGGTAACGTCAAATGCCTAAAAACCTGTTGTGAAGGGATGTTCTTCTTCCTGACATCAGGTGTAGAAAGCAAAGCGGATGTCCCGCCCAACAGGGAAGTGGATGGAACTGGTTGCTGAAGAACTGTAAGTTCTGCCTCACTGGTCATTGCTACAGAAGGAACTGAGGCATGAGAAGTAACACTAATGGCTTCCGAAGTCCTCCCCGATGCAATAGGTGTATTCGCCTCAGCTACATGCGTCTGCCACAGCCACATAAAAACATGGCAATTGGTAAAGTCAGTGATGTCACGACTCAGCTTCTTCATCTTCTGTGCCTTGAATCTAATTTCAAAGGCTGAGACACTATCAATAATATCATCAAGGGCTGATAGACACGCCTCTTTATCACAGCTTCAATCTCACCTAAGAGTTCCTTCTCTATAGGAGTAAGGAACTCAATAAGGAGAAAAATATACACAAAACTGTGCACCAAGTTGAGCCGTTGCCACCTGGAAAGTAGTTCACTGTAGCTCTCACCATAAGAGGGCATAACCATCACTCTCAGTCCCCTTGGAATCACACTATAAGATAGACAAGCTTCCATGTGCAGTCTCTGCAACTGGAGACATTTTAATTTATACATGTCATTTTCCAGTGATTTCAGCTCATCGGAGGAAGCAAATTCACATTTACATTAGATTGTTGATTCATACCAGAACCAATAGAACCAAATGAATGATTCAGTAAAGGGTTCTCATCCAGTCTTAGTAATCTCTTTAAACGATCATTGTCAGAGTTCTTACTCACATTAGGTGGAGCACATTCAATGATAACATTTCCACTATTGCCTTCTGCCATGTCCTCATGGAGAAAAGACATCCAAAACTCAAAAAAGTAAAAACAAACCTCCAATGAGCTTGACTGGGAAGCCTTCACAAACAGAACAACGTAGCAAAAAATGAACAAAATCCCAGTGACAAGGCTGAAGTAAAGTCCTTTACTAAAACCACAAAATAGCAGGTAAAAAAGGTGAGCGCTTTCGCACAAAGTGCTTCATCAAACAAACATTTCACATAACAAGGCCACGTTATATACAATTTAAAACAATCAATTAGCCTATCAAATGAAGGCAGTAATTATCTAGGTAAATCCTTGGACTTCAGCACAGGTTTTAAAGAAACCTTGTCAATGAGTCCAGGTTTCTTGTCAGCAAAAAGCTTTAAAATCTAATGCAACTCTCTCTCCCCTCAGTAAAATTCCTGAGGTCCCCCCCCCCCCGTGAGTCCTCAGATATGACTACAGCCTTAAAACCAAAACTATGTGCTAAGCCAGACTCAAATTCATGTTTGCCAAGGTCCATAAGGATTCTCTTAAACCCCCGTTTAGACCTATAGTGGCTGGTAGGAAATGGCTGACTGAACCGATTTCTATCTATGTTGAGAAGCAGCTATGTAGTACTATTGAGAGCAAATACTGTATTACAGGACACTAAACATTTATTGCATGACTTGTTTATTTTTGCACAATAGAATAGTAATATTCTTAATGACTGTTTTTTAGTAACACTCGATGTGGAGTCTTTGTTCACCTGTATATCGAATGTTGAGGGTATAAACATGGTGAAACAGTATTTGTTCACAGTGGTTATGACTTGAAACAAGTTGAAACAAGTTGATTTGATTTGTTTATTTATAGATGTCATGCTATAAATAGCCATTGGCTATTAGCCAACGTCAACATGGTTTTGGCTTGTTGGGAAGAACAATTTATATTCAACAGTCATCGTGCAAAATTTGTCTTGTTCTACAGGAGATTTGTTGATTATGTGATATTAATTTGGGGTGGGGATGCATCAGCCTTGGGTGAGTTCCTTGATTATGTGAACCCTACTACATCTTTTTTAAGGTTCACATCTTTTACATCAGTTGATGAGGTGACGTTTCTAAATGTACAGATTGTTAAAAATGTGTTGGGCAACTTGGTGACTAGGGTCTACAGAAAAACATGTAGGAAGAATGCAGTATTGCAGCGCAGTAGCATGCATCCACCACATGTCTATAATAATATTTTGAGAGATCATAGCATGAGGATGTCACGGTTGAACAACACAGATGAAGGGTTCTTGGTTAACCTTGAGGCACTCTCCAATGATTTTTTGGAGAGGGGCTACAGTCATAAATAAGTAGAGAGGATGACTAGAAATGTTAAGGTTTTCAGGAGTGATAGAGCTGTACCATATTTTTCAGAGGACAGACATGAAGAAGGGCCCACTGTGTCTAGTAGGAGGCAGATACCTCTGACCCTGTCCTATGCTAGTGATATTAGACATATTAAAGATGCCATTTTTTTCCAGCTGGGGTATTCTAACTTCAGATGATCACATAAAAGAACTAGTGGGTGAGAGACCCACATTTAGTTATAAAAATAAGTCTTTAAAGCGACGTCTGTGCTATAAGGACAACAGGTAGGCTGTAGTCACTAGACAGACCCCTATGGGGACTCGCCCTTGTGGGTGGTGTAAGTTTTGCTGTCATATAGACACATCACATGGGTTCAAATACCTTGTTTCTAACCAGATTTTTTTCTTTTAGAGTCACTGCGAACTGTAGAACTAAGAACCTGGTTTATCTTGCCACCTGCAAAGAATGTACTAGTTTTTATTTGGGGAAGACTAACAGGATGTTTTATGAAAGGATTAGGGAACACACTTATGCAATTAGGAAAGATGATTCTACCAATGCCTTGGCAAAACATGTATTTGAGTCTGGCTTAACACAGTTTTGGTTTTAAGGCTGTAGAAGTTATATCTGAGGACTCACGGGGGGGGGGGGTATCTCAGGAATTTTACCGAGGAGAGACAGTAGCATTGTATTTTAAAGCTCTTTGCTGACAAGAAACCTGGACTCAATGACAAGTTTTCTTTAAAACCTGTGCTGAAGTCCAAGGATTTACTTAGATAATTATTGCCTTCATTTGATAGGCTAATTGATTGTTTTAAATTGTATGTAATGTGGCCTTGTTATGTGAAATGTTTGTCTGAAGAAGCACTTTGTGCGAAAGTGCTCACCTTTTTTACCTGCTATTTTGTGGTTTTATTAAAGGACTTTACTTCAGCCTTGTCACTGGGATTTTGTTCATTTTTTGCTACTTTGTTCTGTTGTTTGTGAAGGCTTCCCAGTCAAGCTCGTTGGAGGTTTGTTTTTACTTTTTTTAATTTTTAAATTTAACAGAAATACTATGTGAAACTGAAAAAGAAGTGATTAGAATAAGATCTATATATCATACCGAGGCTTTTAGTGGTTGGGATAACAATAAAATGCTGCTGTTGAAATAGCAAGACTCTTAATGTGTTAATTGTATAAAGTTACCTTGATGATTCAATGTATTCGGGTCTATATTATAACATCGAAGTTGCAAAACTTCGAATGTTATAATATCGAACTCAAAACCATGAAAGCTAAAAACCCAGAAGACTAAGAACAGCAATTTTTTTTCCCCTGGGAAACAAATCACTGTTCCAGCACAAAACATGAAACAAACACTACAAACTATTTCTAATGTGGGGGGCTGTACCCCCAGGACCCCCCAACGTGGGGAGCTGTGCCTCCCATACCCCCCTCCTTAAATATACCAACTCCGAGATCGCACCACAGTAGAGGAAATAGTGAAGCCACGGAAACGGCCCACCAAATTCTTTCCCTAGGAAAGAATTCAATGTTCCGCGGCTTTGCTGTTGTCAGGCTTTGAGGTTTTGGGTTCAAAATTATAACATTCGGTTTTGAAACTTCGATGTTATGATATAGACCCAATGTATTCCTATCATTGTATAACAATATGTGGTGTTGAATTTCTTCCTTTCTGTGTACATATGTTAAATCAATACAAATTTTTCTTACCAAAAAAAAAAAAAAGAAAAAAGAAAAGAAAGGTGATCCCCTCCTACAACTTTGGAATGAGACTGTCTGATTATTTGCTGGACCTGTACCTGACTCGAGTTGTACACTCTTGCTAATATACCTCCCAATATCCCTCCTACGCATTTATAGAATTCTACTGAGAACCTGCCATCTTGAGAGATTTGTATAACACTTAAGTTGAGCTATGGCCTAGGAAATCTCACAGGAATAATGGGAAAAATGGCCAAATGAGATATACTTTCTCCTCATTGTAAGCCTACAATTCTGGGCCACTGAAAAATCCCATGCTGGAATGAATTTCTCAATAGCTGGGCTGTATAAATATTTATAGCACACAAGTAAAGATTCTCAGAAGTCCTCTTCTTTGAAGATCCATTCACTAGACTCACCCCTAACAGTTGAGAATGTGGCCCAAACCCTATGCTCTTATGAAAAAATGCTGTTCATCTTGTGTCTCCCTCTCTCATTAGCCATCAAAATTGACATTTTCTTAACAGCTTGGCATCCACTTTAAATACATCTAGAAGTTTCATTTAGTATTCCAAGTAACCAGGTAATCGTTCCAGGTCTAGTAAATGTTTCCTCTCCTCCTCTACCACTAAACCCCTCTTCACACGCCTCAAATATTAGGTCTTCTGATTCAAAAGATCAACTTTATTCTTTCTCCTAAAATCCTCCAATTTCATGATTTCCCCCTTACTGCTAATTTACAACCCTCCCACCATGACACTGTGAGAGTGGTATCAGGATCTATATTCCTATATATTGCCCCTGAGACCACCTCTTTGAGGCCCATCTAAATTGCTTCCAAATATAAACTTTTGTTCAAGAGGAATATACAACTCTAAGTTTATCTCTATCATTAATGATGCATGATATGAAGGTCTGACTTCATGAATTGATGGGGAAATGGGCTCTATATTCAAATGTTTTCAAGTATAAAAAGGAGATCTAGTCTACTGCCCTATGTGGGTAAATCTGTAGAAAATCTTGGAATATCATTTGGGTGTGCCTCGCTCCAGATGTCAGTTTATCCCTCTGCTGACATCCAAAATTACAGAGTCACTTGATACTGCTTATGAAATTCTCTTCCATAATAAAGTCTGTTGTGCTGCTCATCCAAAACTACACTTAAATCACCCATAAGTATACTGAAGTTAGATGAACTTGCTATAACTGGCAAAATTATCAAAAAAACTCATCATCCAAATTTGGTGCATAAATAATTCCCATCATCCATGGTTCATCTCCCCTACCACTTGTCATGACTTGGACTGTGGATACATAAAGTGAAATGTGAAACATGAAGAGCACTCCTCTTTTGCTCCTCCAGGTTTATGATCAGCTATTACTGCATGATATTGCCTTATTCTGAATTTAGTGGCTTCAGTTATTTTAAGCTTGGGTTTTTGTAGGCTAGCAATCACTGATCCTCTCCCTCCTCATGCACTGAAGAATCCTAGCTGTGTGTATAGGATTAGAACCACCTCCCACATTCCAGTGGAGAAGCTTAACACTTTCACTGACTGGTGTAGTTACCAAACTTAAAGGCCTTTGGGTCTTCTCTACTATTATACATTGCAGGGTTAAAATAATCTCTTGAGAAACAGGAGATTACACGTTTTCCTCCTGACTGGGGACAAAAAAATCCCCTTAAGTACCCAAATGATGACCATTCCTGGCCAAGGAACCCTTGTGTTGTTGGAAGAAATTCTACACCCTGGCAGGTAGAAATCTAGCCCCATCTCTCCCTGTCATGAGTATTTAAGGAACAGAGATAGCAAATATAAATATCAAAACCTGCCAGATAAATATTAACACATTACTGAGATATAACTTTTGAAACAAAGAGAAATTAAAACTAAATAAAATACCTTACAAAATAAATGGTGACTACAGGTGCAGCTCTATGCATTGGCCAGGGGTCCACACCTACTTTCAGGCTTTATTGGTTGCACATCCCTTGTGTCATTTACCATCAAATGAATTAAGGTAAACTGTGTCTCAGCTATTAAATGATTTTTCTGAGCATATGTATATACACCAGTCCAATCTTGGTCAGTTAAAAGCAGGATCCTAGTACACTGTACAGTATAATGCTGGCAAATTGTTAGTGGGCAGTTATGTTTCCTACAAGTCTCCTCTTTAGCTATGATCAGTTGTGCCAGAGACCTGCAGTGCACCAAAAGAAAAATAGTATTAAAAGTAGGAAGAGTGCTCAGCTAACACAGAATATTCAAACTGGCTGACCACCATCACCAGTAACAGAAAATTTAAACAACTGTGTCTTCACCATTGTTGATATAAACCCAATTGCCCATCCACTAACAGGAGAAAAAAACAAAAAGAAAAATTAGGTGATTTTTCCAATACAATGCTGCATTTACTCCCCTTTCCACAATTGCAACACCTATTATGCTAACATTTTACCATACATATTCACAGTGAAAATATCATATTAAATGTCCCTGAAGTACTCTAAGTGTAGTCACTCCAATGAAAAAAAATGAAACACATATGTAGTACTGCAGTCAAGATCTAACAGCTGTAAAGACTTAACTCCTCCATAACATACAAAGTTCTAAGATATAGTGCAGACAAAGAAATTACATTTATCCCTAAAGCTGGTATAGCTCCAAGATCAACACCATATACTAGAAAATGGCGAATTAGCTGAAAATATGTAAAAGCACACGTCATAGAGACATTCCAACATCATACGCACACTGGTCCTGCTACTGCAGGTTATCCATGTTCCAGCAGTGTACATCGGTTGACTCTGATGAGCCAGAGAAAATCCGTAGCCAAGTCTTGCTGATAGCTAGGCTTGGTTCTTCTGTGACAGCTGTAAATGGTAGTGTTTACTGTGATCCCTAAGAAGATCCCTCATTCCAGTGCTGAGGCTTCTCTTGATCATGTAAATGTTGTTGGGATCCTCCTGCCCCTTTTACACCATTAAGCTTGTTAACTGATTAGTTCCTGTCTCACTGGCATCCGGACAAGGTTAGCACTGGTATGCAGGAAGGAAATGGAGGCTCTCAGTTCCTCAAAAGTGGACCATTTGCCAGCAAAGTAACATACACAAACTTCCTAGGAAATTTAAACTTGCTGAATGCTGGTGATTTGGCTGGGGACACTGGGCACTGTTTCTTTTCACTTGACATCTCCCAGTCCATCTTTTTATCTGATCAATAGCTTTTGTTCCACAATATCCCTACATTATCAATTAATTTCCTGCATAAACTTTTCCACCTTTTGCACAAACTTTTCTGCCCTCTTTTTGAGCCACAGTGATGGCAGGACAAACTAAGGATGTTTTAAACGGCTTAAATTTCCTTTAAGGGGATCATAACCTGCCACATGGAATAAAGTCCTTGAGAAAAATCTACCATGAAATAAAATACACTTTTTTTCCAAGAAATGGCCCTTTTGCTCTTATTCTACTCAATAAGCTAATCTCTCGTTCTGGTTGACTAAGGCCATAAGCACCACCTGGCCTGCAATGCAGTTCCCCCTGACTGAACGATTCAATGGATCCTTTCAAAAACATGACTGAGATATGAGAGGTATCACCTCACTATGAATGTATTCTAAAAAGGGCGTCAGTTCACTGTTCATAATATTCCTAAGCATATCCCATAAATCACACATTAACACACCTGGACCTATTTTTAATATCATCAATATTTCTGGTCTGAGCCAAGAGATCATCTGTACCTTTGGCTCACATCTTAGCATTTGAATTGGAGGTACCTTGTTGCATCTGGCTGTGCTTCATGAGATCCTTCACCTCTGATTCCAACTGGGTTGGATGGAACTGCTGGCCTGTGTGAAAGGCGACATTTCAGATGACAAGATGGAAAGTCATTAAAACAGAAGCAATGTGTTTTTTCTGTTGTGGCTCTCAATGTTCCAACAGATCCCTGTTCTCAGGCATTGTAGAGATTGGCTATGTTGCAGGTACTCCCTTGTGAGTTCAGAGCCACAAAAAAAAAATTAAATTTAAGCTCAAGAGTAAACAGAAAGAGAAAGACATCACATTAAGTGTCCATATTTCTTCGGACCAGCCACAATCCCCAGACTGTATCAGTTTTAAAAGTAAACCTGATGGTCTCATGACTGGACTTTACAAAGGAATAGATGATGGCCAGAGTGGTTCAAGGCAGCTCTGTGTTGCTTAATGCAATGTTGGGACAATGTCTCTCCTGGTTATCTCAGCCAATCTAGTTGAAATTATTCATGATAACACTGCTGTTAAAAACTTAAAGATGTAAACTTTTGTCCAAAAATTTCTTGAGTTTACTGCTTCATAACAGGGGTGCAACAGAAAACTAATATATTACAGTCAATGTTGCTGAGAAACATAGCAATGCTAATGTTTTCTTACTTTATTATCAGCTTTTTGGTTATCTTCAATATCTATGGATACTCCTCCACTGTTCCTTTCAGGCCTAAAACAATAAGAGGTGTCATACTCCTTAATCTTGGGGATGCTCTAGGCCTTTTGAGCCATGTTTCAATCGCTGTGCAGAATATCCACATTCTACAGCAATTGGAAACCTGTTTTGTTCTACTTTATATTAAATATACAAGTGCTGATAACTGCTGCCTTTGTCACTCAAGTTTTGTTTGCTATATATGAAAACAGCAGAAATTGTCTTTGTCTAAAAAGGACTACTACAGGGGATGAAAATTTCATACTCAGAATCTTGCCAGGCAGGTGGAGAGACAATACTTCGCAACAAATCACCAAAGTCAAAAATGTAGAAAATTTAGTCTCTAAATTTTCCTGACATACTTGATAAAAAACAGATTCTCACTTAATATACTGTTCAATCAATCTTGTTCTGCTGAGGAGCAGTGAGAATCCCACTACATTGCTTTATATGCTGTTTAAAGTTGAAAAAATAAAACTGCTACTCCATCATGGGCAATAAGAAAATCATACTTTTGGTGACAGTTATAAAACTTTTTCATCCCATTGTCACATCTGTAATTTTAACCGTCAGGCAGTTAAGAGTGGATTTCACTTTGCTCAGCCTTGTGAATGCAGAGAACAGTTTTATTAATCATTAATTTAACTATTACCAATTTTACAAGGATGCATGATCTCCTAGATGAGGTTGCTAATAACAGTATTCTGAGGCACAGCTGTATGATTTGATACCTTTACTTTGCTGTTACAATTTCTAAGCGTACTTTATGTATGGTGCATAACAGCCTAAAGCATATACTAGAAGGAATTGACACTCTAAGCAACATAATAAACTCCCCTCCTATATAGAAAACTGATACTTTCCAGCTACAAATGTAAGACAAAATGATATATTATCTCTGAGACATCCTTTAATAACAGTCTTGTATATTATGGGCACCAGAGGATCATTTCTGGTTTCTTCTGGATAAGGGCATTTGTCAACTGTAATTGCTTGGTTGTGTTTAACTCTTCTATCTTATCATATAGTAAATATAACAGCTAGTATTATCAGGCTCCTTTATCCATTTATATCCACTGTTAAACTGGAATGGGCATCTAGAAAGCTGGCCAATGCTGGCCATGTGTTGCTGTCATCAGTAACATACCAAAATGGAAACTAAAGTCTGATCTAGTACGACTATAAATCTATTTCTATATAAATATGAGTAAAACTAGTTCACTCCTTAGACCAGGCTAAGGGGTTCTTTGTTATTATTGAAATAATTACATTCAGCTCTGGTCAATAATCATGAAAGAAATGTAATGGGTTTGTCTGTATCATACAATTATAAATGTACAAAGCAAGTGCACCAGGTATGGCAATTTATGCCTTGCTAGTAAAGACCTAACCACTGTTTTCAAAGAGAGATAGGGCCATGATGCTTGGGGTGAATTTATGAATTCCCATCTTATTGTCTAACTCCTTCATAAATAAAGATACTGTGGCATGTTGCTTGATCTAGAGAAGATGTTTGTTCCACAGAAGGGATAATCATTGCATGACAAAGAGGTCTCTCCACCATGATTTATTTGCTGAAGCAGATTCAGATCTCTCATCTAGTATTCGCATAAGTATTTGATTTGTGGAGAAATAAGACATCTTTGACAAACCTCTAATGACCTGGAAAGCAAGGCACTAATCGCTGCTAAGGATTCTGTAAGACCTAGAATACAGGGACAAGGCCTCCAGCCTCTCTTGACAGCTCAGGTCCTTTACACCCATTTTTTTTGTCTGACATCTTTTTAATCTAACTGCTCGATATGTTTAGTAAGATACATCCCATAGAAAGCAATGTATTCTATGAAGGACCTGATCAGTGCAAAATTCAGAGGGCTCAAGACTTATTTGAACCTCAAGGAAATACCATTTGTGATCAGCTGAGCCAGACAAGATTGCTTGATCACTCCTGCAACATGATCTAAGGAGAGGGAGTAATCTACCCATGTTACAGGGTCTTACACATCTTCATTTTGCAGTGGGTGTTTTCTTTACTATATGTTTGGTAGAGGGTATGTTTGCCAAATGCAACAGTATTGCATTTTTTAAGCATTTAGTTTTACCATATTATCAGTGCACCAGCTATTAACATGTATAAGTTCATTTTGTAGCTTATGCATTTCAGAAGAGAATTCAAATATAATACAGAGCTTGCAACAGAGCTTCTGATGTTTGAGTTGGAAATCAGTGAAATATATGTCAAATAGCAAAGGTCCTAGTACAAAACTCTGTGGTAACCCACTGGTTATTTTAATGCTTTCCTATACCTGCCATCCACACAGTGTGGGTTCTGTCTCTCAACCAATTAGCTATCAATCTAACCACACTGAGCTTGATTTGGAGTACCTTTAGCTTTTTGGTAATGTAGGCATGTGATATAGTACCAAATAATTTGACAAGGTCGAGATATGCTGTATGGACAGCTTGACCACAGTCCATTGTTTGGATTACCCTCATAAAACATACCAGTTTCATCTGACAGGATTTACCCTTAAACAAATCCAAACTGCTTGGGTTCAAGTCTTAAAAGTTTTTTTATACTGTAGTTTATCAGATCTGTTATTACCCATTCCATGGCTCAGATGATTTTCACCAAGCTGATGGGTCAATAATTTTCAGGGTTCATAGTGGGACCATCCTTTTGAAGGGACATCACAACTACTGCACTGCCAGCCTCAGGGTCAAAGCACTTGGATAAGCTCAGGCTGATTAATTGTACGAGTGGGTCCATCATCAAGTTTAATGGTATTCACCAGGCAGCCAGCCAGGTATGTTATCAGGTCCCAAAGAGGGCGTATTTTTTTTTTTTTTTTTTTTTGGATAGCACTTTTAATGAGTGTTCTTTTGTGATGATATGGGATTTAAGATCCCAAGGTATATATGGATTTTGTGCAGATGTCTCTGGGTGAAGTTACCACTGAATTTGTTTGCCAGTATATTTGTGATTTCCACTGGATCAGAGTAGGTAGTGCCATTTACAATAAGTTCAGAGCAGTGGTGGGTTTTATAACTTCCTGATGAAAATAAAGAGGATATGTAATTATCCTTAGCCTCCTGTATCAGCCTAGGTTCATAGGAAGCCTTTATTTTCCTGATGGTGTTTTTCAGTACCTTGGATAACCTTTTTATGTTAACCTTGCTTTGCGGGTCATTAGTTTTGCTATATATTCTTACCTTTTTCCCTCTTATTGTATTGTTTTTATTTATACATGTGGACCATCAACTTGTTTTCTCATTCTTTTCCTTTTTCATTTAGGTTTGGTAGGGACTGACAGGTTCAAACAGTTTTCAAGGTAAGCATTGACTTTATTTGCATAACTACTAGACTGCTAGCCATGTCTACATTTTGGGGTGTACAGTTTTATTTGAACTTATACAGCTCAACATAAAAATCTTTGATGATTGTGGATTTTGAAAGAGGTTTCCAATTTGTGGTCAGACTTGACAGGGGAAGGGTATACCTGTGGGACAATACATATAAC
Source organism: Protopterus annectens (assembly GCF_019279795.1). Classification (NCBI taxonomy): domain Eukaryota; kingdom Metazoa; phylum Chordata; order Ceratodontiformes; family Protopteridae; genus Protopterus; species Protopterus annectens. Next base: position 1,769,067,284 of record NC_056744.1, read on the forward strand.
TGACACTTTTGTAAGGACCCATTTTCCTAGGATGATACAGTTTGTGTATATGAAGTTCATCCAATGTATTTAAAAACTGGACGTCGCTTCTGAGGGTCATAGAAGGGGTATTCTAATGTTACGATCTGATAGACCTTATTTAGCTGAATTCAATCTCTCTAAGCTCAGTTTGTAGGTTCCTAGGAATCTGTCTTGAGGTAGTATGGTTTTTAACAAATATGGATGCTCCACTACAGTTACAATTAAGTCTGAAAGTGGGATAGGTACAAAATCTTGACAGAGAGAGGGGTGCTTTCTGCACTGTTATACCAGGTTCATCCAAGAACATGTGGAGTAGAAAATCAGAATTCATACACTTAGCATAATGCTGTGTCTTTATTATCCCTAGTCCATCCAGTTAAACTAGTGGGAATAACCACCATAAGGTGGATCAGATTCAACAACTGCTTTTCCCACCAAGCAGTTAGGCTCCTTCCCTACTCTTGTTACAAACCTCTCCTCTGTGTTTCCTCAGATCGAGTTTGCTGCCTAATTCCTAAAGAGTAAATCATGGGGATCAGGAAGATGTCAGCAGGAAAGAAGAAATTACAAAGCAGTTCTACTAGGCCCATCAGGATAAGAGAAATATGACAAATTGCTGGGAACATGGTGGGTGGGATGTTGAAGTGGACAGATGAATGATAATAAAGATCCAGCACTATAATAAGTACAGAACTTCTGTATCTTATATTAATCCATCCATCCACTTAAACTATTAGGACAGATTCCTATGCTACCTGCTTTCCTCAGTGGAATTATGACAGGACATCCCTGAGGATGACAGCCTCAAAGGAGGTCCTAGATCTGTAAACTATGTCTGGTTTCTAATGGTTAAAAACATTGGGCAACATAGTCCAAGTTGTTGCTGCAGAAATATCAACAGAAGAAGGATGCTGAAGTTGCCATGGATCTAGGGCAATGAGCCTTTCTTTTTGGAGAGATAAATGAAGGAGATACAGTCTGAAAGCCATCTGGATAGGGTTATTTTGGAGACTTTGATTCCTAGCCTAGATGGCACACAAAAGGAGTGTCCCTCCTGATAGCTTTAGTTCAATGTAAGTAAAAATGTAGCTGCCTGTGAACATTACGGGTGTGAAGGAAATATTCCCCTTTGTTGGGATAGCTGGAAAAATACAGGAAAGTTGAACAGTTTGATTAACTGAGAATCCTAAGCAATTTTCAGACTGGAAGATGTATTTGTTCTAAAAAAATACCACTTCTTTGTGAAAAATCAAACACGGAGATGAGAAGGACAGATAATATTGAAGGACTTCAGAGTTACATTAAATGATAGCTAGCAGAAATCATTTTTCTTTCTAAAAATACATTTTTGGTAAGCAAAAGAAGCAGGCACAGACGCAGTGTGTGCTAATGCATCCAGCATAATATTTAGGTCCCATGTGGTGTGGGAACTTTAATGGGGCCAGAGGAGAAAGGTTCCTTTATGAAAAGCTTTGCAGATTCAAGGAGCTGCTAAAGACAGAAACTTTTGGGAAAGTTCAATATAGTGGCCAGCTGGACATTAATGGTACAGTAACTAGAACCAGAATCAAAAAGGGACAAGAGGAAATGTAAAACTAAGGAAATCTAACTGGAGAAAGGATCTATTGGCTTGAAGAGAATCCTAGATGGAAAATTTGTTCCATGTTCTTTTGTAGATCTTGCACCTAGATTATTTCAGAAAAACTGACAGAACTTGGATAACTCTATGGGAATAGTTTGGGTCTGTGCTCATTACTGGACTTAGAGCAGCCATGTGGTTAGTTTAAGGAAGGGAATGTCCAAGTGAAGCTCAGCTGATGGATGTGACAAAAGATCTGGATGTGGATCTATATGCCAGAGCTGCTTTTTGAGGTGAGGTCATAGGAACAGGACTTTTTATTTGGGTCAGAATGAGGCTATGAGAAATACTGAAGTTTTGCACAGAGAAGCTTTCTGAAGAATTTCATCACTAAGGTTAAAGGTAGAGGTGGGAAGGTAAAGAAATCTAAGCAGCCACTGACAGCCTAGAACATCCCACAGCAGTAGTCCTATGTAGAAATGATGGCAAACTAGTTTTATGTGAAGACTGGCCTCTAGGACAGACTACATACACTGAAATATTCTTCCCTTGAAATATTCCCACTCTGACATAGGGAATAGGCATCCATGGTCACTGTGGCAGTTGGTAGGGGTAGCAAAAAGGGTCTTCCCATTGGAACTATGTCAAACATCATCCACCACATTAAATGTATCCTGCAGATTGAGGACAGATGAACTAGAGTGTTTATGGTATCCATCAGTTAGACTATTGCTCACTCAGGGTCCACTGAAGAACTCTCATGTGGAGCCTAATGTAAAGCATTTGAAGTGTAGCTGTTACAATAAGTCCCAAAATGAGTGAGACTTAAGGAGATTGGTAGGACAGAAGAGTCCTCTGGCAATCGAAGCTCTCTAACCTCTTACCAAATACCATAGGTGTACCCCAAGGATCAATACTGGGGCCTCTTCTTTTTACTATCTTAACAAATGACCTGTATAAAGCCATCCCTGAAGCCACCTGCATTCAATATGCAGATGACTCGACATTAGTCTGTGCTGACACATCTCCTGTTAACCTACTATCCAAAACTCAATCTTGCTTTATATCAGTAGAAAATTGGCTGTTAGAACGTAAACTGATCCTGAATCCAAACAAAACAAAATTACTACTATTCCATCCCACGCAAAAGACCACACCTCTATCCTAAATGGGACAATCATCTCCCCAGACCCCTATACCAAACTATTAGGAGTCTCCATAGATAACAAACTCAAATTTGATATTCATATCAATCAGACCATTAAGACCATTAACAAAAAACTTGGGTCACTATACCGGATCAAATCCTTTCTAACTCCTATAGCAAAAGTGACCCTGGCCCGCTCACATCTTCTCTCTACCCTCCTGTATGCCTCTCCTATGCTCACTAACCTCAACACATCTGAACCAAACAAACTAGCGCGCTGCTATAATCAGATTGCTAGATTTGCTACAGGAATGCCCTACAGAACACACAACTGTATTAACCTAAGAAACCTAGATTGGATTGAATACCTTAACCTTCTAAAACAGACCCAACTTATCGAAGCATTTAAAATCCTGAACCAACCTGACAAAACTCCAGCTCTGAAAAACTTAATCAAACCCTACAATAATCTCAGTAGTTTGCGTTCCTCCAACAAACTCCTAGTTCAAACAATCAAAGCCAACAATGTAGGGGGCAACTCACTCTTTACCAATACCATTGGTAAAACATGGAATTCCCTCCCTCCTAGCCTCTCCTGTATTTCCTCTTTATATCCTTTCAAAAAAAAATTACATCACCATCTAAGGTCAAATTGGCTCTGTCAGTGCTCTAATCCTGACTAATCCTTTCTCCAATTTGTATAGATCTTCTCCTTTATACATCCCCTCTTTATTTACTTTCTCCCCTCTCCTCTTAACTAAAGAAGTTAAGTGCCCAGTAGGAGAATTAGTATACTGGAATCTGTGTTAATATTTTGTAAACTCAATATTGTATAATACTTTTACACTTTAATGTATATGTTTAGTATAATTAACACTTTACTGTATCTCTTCTGTTGCATGAGTGAAATTATGTTTTTTTTTTGCTTTTTTTTCTTTGTATGATCTTAATGTATTAATTACTGTCATTGTGGAGCTTTTCTCCCCGGGCCTCTGCTGAAAATGGACATGTAATCCAGACGGACTATCCCGGTCAACAAATGTAAAATAAAAAATAAAAAATAAAATTAGTTAATACTGTGGATCTTAATGACAGAAGACTTTCTTCTGGTTATTATGAGCTTGTGTCCAGATGTTTTCTGATGAAGAAAAAGGATTGGGAAGGCTGTAAAGAATTTTCCACGTTTACTGACATGACTAAAAACAGTCACAAGTGAAATAATTAATTTATTGATACTGTTAAAGACAGACAAGTGAAGTAACTAATCTCTGGCAGTAGCTAGGGGTCAATCATCCAGATATTGCAATATAAGGATGCCCTTGAGTCATATATGAGCTAATGCAGATATTTTCTGAACTCCTTTGCAAACTTTATGCATATGTAAGTGATCTGAAGAGCTACTGAGTACATCCAAGCATTCTCTTAATGACAGGGTAGAATGGCTTGCCCTGGGACCATCTAGAATAGTGTTGTCTCTGCAAACTGATTTATGCTGCTTAGGTGATGTATAGGTTAATGATCCCAGGGGGCCTAGTCATGCTTCCAAAATGTATTTGACAAGTTTTGATACCATATGGTATATGTAGGCTTAGGCATGACTGGTGAAGCATTAATAGGCTGTCTCTGTCTACTACAGGCATAGGTGCCAAACCAGAAACTTCTTTATGACTAAAAAGAATTTGGAATAGTTGCTGGACTCTCTCTGGTCTAGTGGGACCATCCGAATGGCTTTTTTCTTTTTTTGAAGCAGGCATGCAATCTTCTTCATCACTGCCTTTTTTGATGAGGTGGCATGTGTGGAAGAGGTAGGGATGGCATTTTGGGGATAATAAGAATGACATGATGAAGCCTCTAGATATTATAGTCTTCACTCCATTGTCTTGTGTGATGACTGCCCATGAATATGAATGAAGAGATGGCCAGCTCCAGATAAAAGAGTTAGGCACTCCTTCAGAGACATGAGTTTCTCTCCCAGAGAAATTATCCTTGAATCATTGGCTGCAGACCCCTTTACTTCCAGGTCAGTGTCCATTAAAGGGGCCCCCTCTGCCATGGTTGGACCCATCTAAAGAGATGTCAAATGAGCAGTGCTGGGCCTGAGCCTGAGCATTTTTGGCCCCTTCTGATTCCTGGAGAAAAGTTTTTTGGGGACCTCAAAAATAACTCCCAAGGCAAACATTTTCTTACCCTCTTGCTCACTCTTCAGACGTTTTTCTTTAACCCTAGGACAAAGTAATTGGCTCAAAGAAAGAGTTAATAGCGGACACCTTGAATCTGCTGCAAAGATATAGTGACAGCCAAGCATGGTGTCTTGTGGTAATCCTACTTCTGGCACTCTGACTGTTCCATTGGCTGCATTGTGAATCAGCCGCATGGATAGGCTGAATATGGGCAGACTTGAGATTCAAGTTGTTTATAAGTTTCGGCTGTAGTAGGGCTCTCAAGGATGCCAGGGTTTGTTCTGTGATATCTCTTTGGAAGCACGCCATGTGTGGCATGCCATGTGTGTCAGATAATTCTATGCTTTCAGGGCAATTGTGCCCAAGGTGAATTCTCACTTTCCCATTTGATACATTCTCTGAGACTCCTTGTAGGGAGGATGGGCCACACAACTATCATCTGATAGTTTCCTCTTGGTGGCAGCTGTATATTAATGGATTCCACTAGAATACCTTTGTAACACTGCTGTCTATACGTAAGTGGGCAGAGAATCCTATTTAGTTTTCTGGACATGGATTCAGCCACATTAGGTTCCTGCCACATTAACCGTTTGAAATATCGGGACCCATTACACTAAGGAGAATGAATGGCTGAATGCAGACTTACACTAAGTCAAAGATGGCCATTTCTCAGAATATGCCATTTTCTCTGTGGTATGGTGATCTTGAAATTGTTATATATAAGATCAGGGTATGTGTGGCACTTGCCCACAACATCAGGAATGCAAGGGGGCTTGCCCCTGCAAAAAAAGGAAGTTCACAAGTGAAGAGCAATCTTCGAGATTCACTCTTCTCTTGCAGTTTTAATCTTTTTTTTTTCCAGCTTATTGGCACTTAGCATTTTGAATGCCAACATTTCAATAGGGCACATCCTGCCATGCCCTCTCAGCAAACTGATCCATCATACAATCAGTAAGAGGGATCACAAAGGTGGTAGAGGAGATCTGAAGGCCTCAAAGAGCAACACTTCACCTGGGAAAACATGTCAGAGGGTCAGAAAAGCTTCTGCTGTATTAATTCTAAAATTTCACCCAACTTGGCATCCTCAGGAGGGACTGTGGGGACCCTTTCCCTCATCAAGGTCAGTGTCATGGGCGAAGGATTGAATTAAGGAATCAATCTGCCTCCTCCCGCATGTTTGCTTTCATGGCAGATTTGGAAGGGACTCATCTGAATCACCTGAAAGCTCCTGCTGCATCTCATGAAGAGGCTATTTGAGGGCATCTGACCTGCCCTGTCCAAGAGAAGGATGATGAGAAGGAAATGTAATGTACATACTAAAGCCATTAGCTCCAGAGACACCCATGTCAGTACAGTATCCATCCCAGTTAAGGTGGACATCAGTGGCTCTGATGCTAAAAGGTCTGGATGGCTCAGACACTGAGAATGGAGTAGACACCTTGAACTCTGATAATCTAGACACCAAAAAGCTCCACACAGAGCAGTGGCAAAGACCATGTTGAATACTCAGTTTCAAGGCATCAGCAGTGTGTCTCCATAGATTTCAGGATGCCTGGAATCGAGTGAGTGCCACTATTTGCACACCTGGATCTGATCCCATTGGTGCCAATGTAAGAAGTGCCAGAAAAGAGCTCAGCTCTGAAACGTCTGCTGTCAGTAAATATACAAGGGAGGAGCTTGTCTGAAGGAAGATAAAGGGCCAGACTTATCCACCCTGGATACAGAGGGAGATGGAATAACACCGATTTCAGTCTGAGCCTTTATAGAGACTTTTATCATCCTTTCTCATTGCAAGTCAGAACAGCTCTCAACAGGCCTAACAGACCAGTGGGGATAGCTGGAAGGAAGATGGAACAGGACAAATTTGTACATCCCTTTTTGGGGAGTGTCTACTCACCATTTTTCTTGAGGAATGGTCGTCTCACAATTGTTTTGGTGTGGGAAACTTCCAGCACTGAAGACATGGATGGCACTATAGCAATTGGCATAAAGGTATTTGTGAGGGTTCAGAGTGAGGAATTTTAGAAGATGGAAAATGTCTCTTCATCTACTGTTTTCTCTTCTCCTTTTCTTTCTTTCTGCTTTTTTGTGTCTCTGTCCATGTCGCTTTCTTTATCTTTGTCACTGACTTTGTCTTTACCTTTCTCTGTTTCAGCAGCTGATGAAGAATGCAGAAGTCCTTAAGCATCAATTTGTTTTATCTTTCTTGGAGCTTGGGATGAAGCCCTTGCCAATATCAAAGGTGGCCTAATAACTGTTCTGTCCTCAGGCACACCATGTGTGTGTGTGTGTGTGTCTGTGGTGTGTGTGTGTGTGTGTGTGTGTGTGTGTGTGTGTGTGTGTGTGTGTGTGTGTGTGTGTGTGTGTGTGTGTGCATTTTAACTGAGAAATAACATAAGAAAGAAAAGATGGCCAATAAAGTAAATAGGCCTACATGCCTGGTTATGGAGCAGAAAGAAGCATTTTCTTTTGATAAAGTAGAATGCATATAAGGCAGGTTCTAATAACAGGAAAGTAAATATATGTGAGAAAATAACAAATAACTGAAAGAAAGCTGAAAACACACTAGAAATAAATACTTATCTGAGCACTTGGTTCATTGATCTTGGTTGCCGAAGTGGCAAAGAAGAAGTCAAGAAACACAGGAAAAGTAGACAATTTGAGTAATGAAAGAGCTCAAGCACTTAATCAAAAGATCAGTTGTCGAGTCAGATCCACCTGATGGCAGTAATTCCCAATTGCTGAAGTGAATGGACAAGGTAACACCTGCTGGTTCCATAAGAAGAAGCATCATACACTAGGCTAATAAGTACTGAAAGATAACTTCAAGTAAGGACTTTATCCAAAGTTATTTCCTGGGCTTTTATGAAGGCTTACTCACATTTCTTCATTCAATGTTCAGGACAGTCATTCCACAGCAAAACATTCAGTGGAAGGAAGAACCATGTAGTTTCTATTCACCTGTGCTATCTACTGTCTCGGTGCATATATTGAGCCCTAGATGCCTTTAGGACAATCTCCGTCCTGCCTGTGACTTACAAAGGCTATTTCATGGATACATGCCTAAACTAGATTTTTACTTGGGAAAAAAAATCATACTTGGCTATGCTAACTTGAAGCACATATTTCTTTTTCAAGTCCAGAATTTTCCAAACATTAAGTGATTAGTTTTGCTTGTCACAAGGGCATCATCAAAATAAGATACTGCACTAAAAATTTCCTGAATGCCTTTGTCTTATGTCTTTTGCAAACATTACTACTAAAACAGTATAAAATAAAAGAGCAACCAGCAAACGACAATACACTACATAAAGAAAAAGCTGGCTGGACAGAGAGATGTGAGAAAAACAATTTTAATAAACATTTAAAAAAACATATATATATATATATATATATATATATATATGTGTGTATATACACACACACACACACACACACACACACACACACACACACACATATATATATATATATATATATATATATATATATATATTTTACACATTTTTATATATATTTTTGTACATTTATTAAAATAGTTTTGCTCACATCTCTCTGCCCAGCCAACATTACTACTACAGTCTAAAAAATAAAATATTAAAATAAATACAAACAAAAACATATTTATATCTGAGCAATTCTGCCCTTTGTGTATAATATTTAACTACTTGAAAGATTCTTTTCTTTCCATCTGTAGGTAAGTTTGTGCGGTTTAAACTTTGTAAAATGTTTTTCCCTTGTTGCAATTAAAGGAATGGGCTGCCTAAGCTTTGAATAAAAGTTGGTGAAAAATAGAGAAAAAACACACTGAATCAAAAAATAAATGTTAGCGCTTCCGTTTACTGAAATTAGCAAACTTCATCAGACAGATCAAGAAAATACAAATACCCTTATATAAGCTTTCAAGTCATAACATCATTTCCTAATTAAATAAACCAAGCCTCAATTTTAAAGTGCTAAAACACCTGCATAAAACAATCTATTCAAAAAGATATTTAAACAATATCAAAAGTATCCTTAAATTGAGGGCTCTGATTAAAGATATATATATATATATATATATATATATATATATGTATACGGTTCTACCTTACTTCAACGACACGCCGGAACATCGACAGGGAAATCGCGAGCCCCAGAAGACCGACAGCGCAGAAGACCGACGCGATGGGACCTAGAAGATCGACAAGCAGAAGACCGACCCGACGGATGAAAGCACCGACGCCGAGGATGCCGAAATGGGAAAAGGCTGTGTAAGTATGCGGTAGTGACGGACGTTAGGGTGCGAGTAAGGTAAGTGTGGATAGGGGCAGGATAAGTGAGTTAGGGTTAGGGAGCGGGTCAGGTAAGTGTCTAGTGATTGTGTTTGGGTTAGCGGGATAAGTGAGTTAGGGTTAGGGAGGCGGGTCAGGTAAGTGTGCGGTAGTGATTGTGTTTGGGTTAGGGGTGGGATAAGTGAGTTAGGGTTAGGGCACGTGTCAGGTAAGTGTGCGGTAGTGACGGACCTTAGGGTTAGGGTTTGGGTTAGGGTTGTAGGTAGTTGTGTATGTGAGGTTTAGTGTGGGTTTGTAGGGATTTTGGTGTGCTTGTGTTGTGTATGTGTTTTGGACGGGGAATGTGTTTTGTTTGTTGATTGTGGTGTGTGAAGTGTATGAGGTTTCGTGTTTGTGTACCGTCGGTTATTTCGTTGTCGGGCATGTGGGATTTCGTGTTTTTGTACTGTCGGTTATGTGGTTTCGGTGATTGCGTTGTCGGTGTTATGGTGTTTCGTTTATGTGAGGTAGAACCATGTATATATATATATATATATATATATATATATATATATATATGAGTACATGTCAGTACATTGACAAGTTAGAAGATCGACATCCACTTCACCGACACATGAAATAATCGACACCGCAAATCACAGACATTTAACAGGTAAGAAGTTTAAATTTCGCTAATCATGCCTACCACACATGCAGACTGGAGAAGTTGTTGACCGCAACTGAGCTACAAAATATAAGTATCTTGATTTTTTTTTTATTATTCCTACAGATTACTGTTTTTACAATTTAATATATATAAAGCACTTTGTCTATTCAGTATCTTCACAAATCCTTATCTGTTTAAAAACTTTCATTTGTCTCTGTAGTGCTTGCTGTCTGTAGGCTATTTTGCCTCACCCTCCCTCCCTGTTGGTGTCTTGCTCTTATACTTGGTGGCTTTGCAGTTGCCCGCCCCTACTGTGACACACCTCCCAGTCTAGTGTCATTAGCTCATTCTGCTTAATACAGAGAGAACATTTGATAAGGCCTTCTGTTCCTCCTTTTTCCCTTTCAAAAAGTAAAACAAGACTTTTTTCTCTTTCACCTGAACCTTCTTGTGTTCTGACTGTCCTTCTCAAACATTTTGGAAATATACAGTATATTTCAGAGCATTTGTTATAACTGTATTTGCTATAACTGATTTAAGTATTTTTTTTGGCTTTTTGATTATTTACTGCTTAGCGACTGCATTTTAGGCTGTTTATACAGCTCTGCATTCTATTTAAACTGTTTTTGTGTTGATTAACTGTTTTGCACTTTTAAAAAGTTATTTGTTGCTTAATTTTACCTGTAGGCTAACACACTCAAGTGCGCTAGCCGCTTAAAAGCATTTATAGCATTTACTGTCTGTTTTTCCTCTGTTTTCTGCAAAAGAAAAAACAAAAAGAAAAAAAATCTTGTTTTCCGCCTTACTGAACTAGAATAGTCCAGTCTTCAGAGTTTGCTGATCTCTGGGCTTTGTCTTGGTTCCTGTGCTATTCCATATCCTTATTTGGATAAAAGGAAGCGTCTTTGTTCACCAGTGGGAGTGGGGAGCACTGAGCGGCCTATTTGTCCCTAGAGGACTGGTTCCAGCCAGAAACTTGTAGTCTATTGGCCATTTTGGGTCAATTCCTAGCTCTTTTCAGCCCCCTGTAATAAATCCCGCTTTAGCGTGCTTTTTCGCTTGTATTCAACTCAGCAGAGCTCCTTGTGGTGTCCTGCAGAGTTCTACAAGCAGCAGAGAGCAAAAGAGTGACTTTTTCCTGATTTAAGTATTTTTTTCTGGCATTTTGATTATCTACTGCTTAGCGACTGCATTTTCGCCAGTTTATACAGCTCTGCATTCTATTTAAACTGTTTTTGTGTAGATTAACTGTTTTGCACTTTTAAAAAAGTTATTTGTTGCTTAATTTTACCTGTAGGCTAACACACTCAAGTGCGCTAGCCGTTTAAAAGCATTTATAGCATTTACTGTCTGGTTTTCCTCTGTTTTCTGCAAAAAAAAAAAAAAAAAAAAAAATCTTGTTTTCCCGCCTTACTGAACTAGAATAGTCCAGTCTTCAGAGTTTGCTGATCTCTGGGCTTTGGCTTGGTTCCTGTGCTATTCCATATCCTATTTGGATAAAGGGAAGCTTCTTTTGCTTTAGCGCGCTTTTGCGTGATTTAGCACGGAGTTGCCCATAGAGCACCATCGGGCAGCGCCGGTTAAACAAGGTTAAACAATTTCTGGCTCCGTAGAGTCTGCTCTTCAATTTTTCCCTTGGAACTTCTCTACTTGCAATCTAAACAGTCTATTCTCTATCTCAAAAGCTCAGCACTTGCTCCTAAAGCATTTTTATATAGGTAAAGTACTTGTATACTAAACAAAGTACTGCATTAGCCTAGAATCCTTGAGTACCCATTTCCTATAGGTCCCTTCTGACTCAGTTACACAGCAAACTTTTTCACTTTTTCTAGCATGTCGAAGGGTCAGTTGCTAGCGTCCTCTCCTGTTCAGCTGGTGAATCTGGGCATCTTGAGGCAATGTTACAATTGCCTCATGTACACAGACAACCCACTCCTTCTCCCACAAAACACAAATACATGTGAGAGATGCAACTATACAGCCAAACTGGAGGCTGAGCTCTCTCAACTCAGGACTGGCAAGACCAGACAGGAGGAGAAGGAAACCACGCACACCACAAACCCAGTTTCACATAGAACTGTCACAACTGCAAAACAAACACATAAACACACAAAGACATACTCGGAGGCACTGATCAAAAATCTACCAAAACTACAGAGGCCTCCAAAGCAGACACCCAAGCAACTGCCACCTCAAGACATAAGACATGCAACACATAGTTCTCAAAGTCAGTGTGCTAAACAGTCACAGCCCTTAAGGCCAAACACAATGCCAGACACACTTGTTATAGGTGACTCCATAGTCAGACACACTGACGTCTCACTCACCAGACTGAACAAGGAAAAGATCACAGTAAGCTGCCTGTCAGGCACTAGAATCCGCCACATAACACAAGCACTCAGGTCACTGCACAGCAAGTACAAGTATGACTCAGTCATTGTCCATGCCGGTACCTGAGACGTACCTCCCTGGACTACATGAAAAGAGACATAGAGGAGCTCTCAGATTATGTAGCCCAGGCCGGTATGACCCTGACCCTGAGCAGTATCCTACCCTCACCAAGAATGATGCCACAATACACAGACAAAATGATCTGCTTTAATAATTGGCTTAATTACTGGTGTCATTCTAAGGGGATCCAATGTCTGTCTGCCTGGGATGACATGCTTGACAAGCCACGCTGCTTTGCAAGGGACGGCTTGCACCTGTCACCCCTGGGCTTCCGGATATTGGCAAAGGCTCTTGCCACCCCCATAGTGCCTTTTTTAGGCAAGGCTCAAATGATAAACCTACCGCCCTAGAAAACAAAAACGGAGAAAAACTAAGGGTAATACTGCTCAATGCCAGAAGTCTAAACCTCAAGATGCACGCCCTCGAAGCCCTCCTCAGTATGGAGAACATCGATGTCTGTGCTGTGACTGAAACCTGGTTCAAGGCTCCTGAGAGCACCCCAGCACTATCAGGTTATACCTCATATCACGCGTTCCGGCCCCAAAATCCGGACCAAACCACAAAAGGAGGGGGAGTATCCATATTCATAAAGGATACCCACACCTCCAGGTTAGTGGCAACGCACGAAGCATCGGAGACCATCCAGGTGCAATTAACCATAGGTAAAACTGCCCTACAGTTTGTAGCATGCTACAGACCACCTTCTCAAACTCAGGAAACCCACACAGCCTTCCTGAAGACACTGGAGAGTATGAATGTCTCTCCAAATACCATCATATTGGGTGACTTCAACTACCCAAACATAGACTGGGAACATTACTCAAGCCCAAACACCCTAGCCCAAAGGTTCCTGGAGTTCATAAACTCAAATGCTATGGAACAACTAGTCACCATTCCCACAAGAGGAGAAAATATACTAGACCTGATCATCACAAACATGGGGTCAAAATGCAACACCGGAAGTATATACCTCATTGGTGAGATCAGACCATAAATTAATCTCATTGGAGATCCACATCCCGCCCCCACCCCCAGCAAAAAAGACCACAGTGAAGAACTACGCAAACTTCACACTTCTTAAGATTGGAGTGGTATCCTTCAAGGCCCCCGAGCCAGTGGAAACCACAACCCACGCTGCTGAAACCCTTACAAATGCCTTCTACGAGCACCTCCAGGAATGTATGGATCAAGCAATCCCTAATAAAATCAAGACCCTTTCCACCAAAGGCAGGCGCCCAATCTGGTGGACCCCAGCCATAAACAAACTCTACAACAAGAGGAGAAAGCTACTACATGACAGAGCAAAATCCCTAAAAGGGAAGGCATCTCTGATCAATACTAGCAAAAAGCTACGATCACTCATAAAATCATCCAAGGCCAACTTTGAGAGAAAAATCGCTAATGACACAAAAGACAATCATAAGGCCTTCTTTAGCTATATTAGAAACCTGGGTGGAAACTCCCAGATATGCTCAGAATTAGTCCAAAATGATAAAAAAATCACTGAACCCACAGACATTGCCAACATACTGGCATACAGGTTCAGTGCAAATTTCTCCCCTCCCCCCCCCCAAAAGGAGAAATATCTATCCCAATAGAGTCTAGCCTCCCAAACATCTCAGATGCCCAGGTGAGAGCTGCTTTCTCTAAAGCAAAAAACACAGCATCAATGGGACTGGACGGTGTCCCCGGCTGTGTGCTACACGAACTCAATGAGGAACTAAACCCACACATAAGGCTGCTGTTTAATCTTAGCCTTACTATAGGATACCTACCCAAAGAATGGCATACGGCAACTGTGGTCCCACTCCACAAAGGCGGTGCTTCTACGGACCCTGGAAATTACCGCCCCATAAGCTTGACGAGCCTTGTCTGCAAAGCTATGGAGAGGATCATAATGGAACTCATAAATAAAGACATTGGGGACCTACAGACACTGGATCCTACCCAATTTGGCTTTGTCAAGGGCAGATCCTGCCTCTTGAACTTGGTCGACTTTTTCGAAACAGTCACTAAGGCCATTGATGAGGGTAAGGCAGTTCACACAGCCTACCTTGACCTAGCAAAAGCGTTCGACACAATACCCCACTCGGGCATCATAGAAAAGCTCACCAGCTTAGATGTAAACCCATATGTCACAAGATGGGTTGCAAACTGGCTCAAGGACAGAACACACAGGGTTAGAGTTGCTGGTGCCATGTCAGACTCTAAGCCAGTCACGAGCGGTGTCCCACAGGGCTCAGTCCTGGGGCCCCTCGTTCGGCATTTATTTTTCTGAAGTGCAGGCAAGCATAGGGGGATTGTGGCTGACAAAATTTGCAGATGACTGCAAACTGGGCACCATAATTGACACTCCATCAGACACAGACATCCTCCAGAGAGGTCTCATAGAAATGGATAACTGGTGCCAGAGCCATGGCCTTAAGCTAAATGCCAAAAAATGTATAGTCATACCCTTTGGGAAAAACAAGGTAACCCCTAATTACCACATAAGTGGTAATCCATTAAACACGGAAGAAGTTATCAGGGACCCGGGGACCCAAGTTGACAGTAACCTCTCTTTTGACACTCACATTGCCAAAGTGGTTAGGACGACCTTCTACATTGCCCACCTGATCATGAAGGGATTCACATCCAGATCAGGAGAGGTCATTGTACCCCTGTACTCTTCACTTATCAGACCAATGATTGAGTACAACGCCCCATTCGGAATGTACCTTACCCGACACCTGCAGCAGTTGGAAAGACCCCAAAAGTTCCTCACCAAAAGGATAAAAGGGCTCAAACATATGTCATACAATGCCCGACTGAAGAAACTCCAGCTCTATTCAGTCGCATACCGTCTGCTCAGAGGTGATCTGTGCCTGACATACAAGGCCATGTCCAACCCGGAATTAATGGACATGCTCCACCTCAAAAAATCCAAATCCACCAGAGCCACGAGAGCAAGAGACTTAAACCTCAACACGGATATAAATAGGATGTGCTGGAGGGACAGATTCATCACCCAGAGACTCCCTACACTATGGAACAGAATCCCAGTCCATGTGAGGCAGAGCCCCTCACTGACTCTGTTCAAGAGAAATCTTGACGAGTGGATGGGAGATCGTAGGTTTACCCCGGGAATCACATCTGTGTCACTGCTGGACAGAGGCACAGCAAACTAATGGGTATAGTATTCTCATCCTAAGGGGTGGTGAAAGCCACACACACTCTGGCTAGGCTTATAAATGCCCTACGGCAGATAGCCTAGTATGAACCTATGAACCTATGAACCTATAACACTGCCACACTTACTAAAACATGGTAGGCATGATTAGCGAAATTTAAACTTCTTACCTGTTAAATGTCCGTGATTTGCGGTGTCGATTATTTCATGTGTCGGTGAAGTGGATGTCGATCTTCTAACTTGTCGATGTACTGACATGTACCTATATATATATATATATATATATATATATATATATATATATATATATATATATGTGTGTGTGTTTTCATATATATCTTTTCATATATATATATATATATATAAAATATATTTTTTAATTGGCACTATTTATTGTTTAAATATCTTTTTGCATAGATTGTATTTTTTTGTATTGTTTTATGCAGGTGTTTTAGCACTTTAAAATTGAGGCTTGGTTTATTTAATTAGGAAATGATGTTATGACTTGAAAGCTTATATAAGGGTATTTGTATTTTCTTGATCTGTCTGATGAAGTTTGCTAATTTCAGTAAACGAAAGCACTAACTTTTATTTTTGGATTCAGTATGTTTTTTCTCTATTTTTCACCAGTTTGCAGTTTTTTGTTTTTAATTGGTTTGTTTCTTTGAATAAAAGTTATTTATTTTTAGGGATGCTGGAATGTTATCTCCATGGTGACTAAAACTGTCCTGTATGCAATCGTAGGTTTATGGTAACTTTAAATTCTCCATAAATTCATAGAGCTCCTGCATTTTTCCCCTTTTATTATAGGCACAGATTGCTTAGCACACTCATTTCATTCCATTTTGGATATTAGTATTTCAATTTCAACATTTGTAATTACAACTCTGTCTTAGGCCTAAGTGAACATGGTTCTCTGCAGGCATTTTAAAGTTTTGACCTAGGATTTTGTTCTAACTTACTCTGTGTTTATGCCATTCAATGTTATGATTTCTTTGGTAAACAAAATGTTTTACATCTGTCATCGGATGTGAGAATTACTCAGCTGTGTCCTTCTTACCACAATTTTTCAAAATATGTACAAGGTCTGTATAGAACAATAGTTTAGCTGGGTTTTTCATTTTCACTCACTGCTAAACACAGATGTTCCTTCTTGGTTTGCTTCATACAAGTCTAACATCTGTGTTTTGACACCATAAGTGACTGGCATGCTAGTTTAAAATGTACTGATGTCCCATTCAGTAGTATTGCTGGAAACATTTACTTGTAGCCAATAATAGGACTTATACAATACTGTCCCTCTGTCTGCTTCATTCTCAGTACTGCCCCTGTCAGCTCAATTACTCAGAGCTGCTCTTGGTTTGGGGACTTTGCCTGAGAGTTACTGTTACAGTGAATTTGCTGCATCTAAAGTCATCTGCTGCTGAAAAAATGAAAATAAGTATAATTTGCAGATCTGCTGAATACATTAACTGCATTCGATAAGAATCCTGTACTGCTTGCAATATTTCTTGCACTTTAGATGAGTTTCAAAGCTGTACTGTTCCACTGCTGCTGTAGTACTTCATTTTTTTCAAGACTGTATTATGTGGTTTGTGTCTTTTTTGCCTGGCACTTGAGCTCTAAAACCATTTTACATTAAGTGGGTTTTCAGACTGCACTCTTGTGGCAGAAGTGTGCTGTTGTCTAATTTGGAGACTGACTGCTAGCTGATAGCTCATTGTGTGCATTCCTGACTGGTCTGTAGGCTGAACTGCTGTAAAACCTGTTTTTTTTCTGATTCTTTACAAGCTCCCTGTTTGCTCTCCATGCAACAGGGGTCAGTAGTGCCCTGTATAGATGCAAATGCCTTCATGCTAAAGTTTCCCTCAGAATAACTAACGCTGCAACCTTCCCAGTCCCCAGGCTGCTCTAGGAGTTGCACACAGAGCAGCATCACCTTGTTGGTCAGCTGCAGATCACACTGAGTACTGCACCCGTTCTTCATCCATGGGCTGTTCAACAGTCCAGGTAAGTCCGCTCACTCTACACCCTCTTAAACCCAGAGTAAAAAACTTGAAACCATGAATGGGCACTTTCCTGCTATCTCTGTGGCCAGCCTAGAGGACATGGGCATCCTGAGGCAATTGTCCCATGTATAATGAAAACCACTTAATCCTGAAACAAATGAACACAGTATGTGAGAGATGCAGTTAGACTATGACACTGGAGACACTACTCTCGCATACAGACAAATCAAATGACAAACAGGTTGTCAGCACACACACATCATTAACCTTACTAAGTAAAGTTTTGACACAAACTCATATATGCAGAGGTACTCACAAGTAACTTACCTAAACCTCAGAGACCTCCCATATGTTGTCCTCAGAAATCATATGTACACACAATTAAGTCAACACCAACCACTACACAAAGATACACATCACAGTGTCTCCACAAGCAAGCTCCTAAGGTGAAATACAACACAACCAAACATCTTAGTCATTAGGATACTCCATCATGAGACACATGGATGCCCCCCTCACAAGGTAGGATAAAGACAGAGTTACAGTCAATTGTCTGTCAGGGCCCAGAAGTCACCAGATCATGCAGGCACTCAGATTACTCAACCACAAACTCTTGATGAGTGGATGGGAAACAGGAAATACACCCCGGGGATTACTTCTGTGGCTCTGCTCAACAGGGGCACAGGAAATAAACTTTCCTGGGTGGTGTAAGCCAGGGAACCTTGTTGGCTAGGCTTACTTAGGCCCTTGGGCTGATAGCCTAGTATCTACCTATGAACAAGTACCAGTATGACTCGGTCCATGCGGGTGTGAATGTGAACTGTACCACCCTAGACTATATGAAGAGAGACATGATTTACCTCTCTGAATATGTGTCACAGACAGGTATGAGCATTCTACCCTCACCTAGAATGATACTACAATACAAACATAAAATGAATGACTTCAGCAATTGGCTTAACTACTGGTGTCATTCCAAGGGGATCTAATATTTTTCAGCTTAGAATGACACGATCGATAGGCCAAACTGCTTTACCAGAGATGAGCTACACACAGGGTTGCCAGATGTCCCTATTTGGGCGGGACTGTCCCGAGATCAGCAGCCTGATCCCGAGTCCCGCCCTACCTGTTTAAATCCCGGCCAGCCTCCGCTTTGTTTGTTTTTTTTTTTTTTTTGATTGTCCCATATACCTGGCATACGGGCCAATCAAAAATTGCTAAACACGGAGCTTCTTGTGTTCCGCATTAAACATGAGAAGCTCCGTGTTTAGTGATTTTTGATTGGCCCATATGCCGGTATACGGGCCAGTCAAAAATCGCTAAACACGGAGCTACTTGTGTTGAATGCGGAACTGCAATGCATTAAACACGAGAAGCTCCGTGTTTAGTGCAGAGCGCTACTGAGCTACTGTTCTTTAATGTGGAACTGTGTTCCGCATTAAAGCCCTTTTTTTTTTTTTTTTTTTTTTTTTTTTTGTCTTCACTTGCCGTTTTTTTTTTTTTTTTTTTTTGTCTTCACTTGCCGTGAGAGACCTTCTTTTTTTTTTTTGTCCCTACCTGGGGGGCTGGAAATCTGGCAATCCTGGCTACACATGTTGCTGTTAGGCTTTTGAATACTAGCCAAGACATTAGCCTTCCCCAAAGTAGCTTTTTTAGGCACTGCCAAACCAACGTAACAAACAAATAAACATAACAAATTCCTCTTATGCTAAGCAAAAGGTAATACTGCTCACTGTTGGGAATCTAAAGAAGAAACTGCACTTCCTGAAAGCTCTCCTAGCTAGTGACGTAGTGGTGGCAGTGGGGGGGGGGGGGTCGAGAAGGGTGGTTCACCCCAGGTAGCACTCTTGCAACTGTTACATGTTTATATTTACTTGTTTTTTAAGGTAGTTCTTCTTTAAGAATGACTGCTACATTTTATGTTTACAATTACTTGTTTTTAAGGCCGTTCATCTTTAAGAACATTCCCACAGCTGGTCTGGTCGCATCACCTATGTGAGTGCGCGTTAGTGCACAGATGCTTGCGCAACTTTAAATACAGCTGAAACCTGCTTCAAGCTGCTTTAAGTAAGGGAATTTTTGTATGTGTAGCTGTCGTAGTTTACAGTGTGTGTGTGTGTGTGTGTGTGTGTGTGTGTGTGTGTGTGTGTGTGTGTGTGTGTGTGTGTGTGTGTGTGTGGCGTGTGCGGTGTGTGTGTGTGTGTGTGTGTGTGTGTGTGTGTGTGTGTGTGTGTGTGTAAAATGCCCCAACTAGGTATACTTGATGGTTAGTAGGTTCAAGGAATAAGGACCTGAATTCTCTATCTATACAATCACTTGTGATTCAAGGAGTTGTGTCCACAGCTCTCAACTGTCCATATTTTCACAGACATTTGGCTCATACTTTTGGTCTATTCCTCTTAAAACATGTGGTTTTCTGGCAAACCAGTGAGAAAGAAAAGTTTTGTAAAATCTTACCATAACCATAGATGTCCTTCTCTTCCATGTTGCAGTGTTCTACATGTGGGTTTACCCCTCTTCCTTCATGTACGTCCGGACAGTATTACAAAGTTGTTCAGTCCCTCAGGGTGCGTGGGACGTCTGGCACTGCTCAGGGAATGTGGGCCATAAAAGTGACGTCTGCACGCAACAGCCCTCAGAACTGAAGGCCCCAGTCGGACCTAGTCCTAGGAGGGCAGGGCCCATCCAGTGCCACCCAGAAGGGCAAGTGCAACCTAACAGGAGGGGAAGGAGGGTGGGAAGGAATACTGCAACATGGAAGAGAAGGACATCTATGGCTATGATAAGATTTTACACAACTTTTCTATGTCCTTTTATTCCAATGTTCCAGTATTCTACATGTGGGTGAGTGCCAAAGCTCACCATGAATGGGGAGGTGGTCTGGAAGCAGCCTCCAGGAATCCGTGGAGGATAGCCCTGGCAAACCCCGCCCTGGCTCTAGAAATATGTTCCAGTTTGTAATGCTTGGTGAAGGTGTGAACTGAAGACCAAGTAACTGTTTTGAGGATAGTAGAGATATCTAGCCCACTAAAGAAGGCTCCTGAAGAGGCCATACTCTAATGCAGTGTGCTTTTACACTACCTTGCAAGGTTTTCCCATGGTGTTGGTAGCAGAAGGAGATGGCCTTGGAGATCTAGGCCGAGGATGGTCTGTTTGGCCACTGCCTTCCCCAGGACTCTAGGGTGGAAAGAGACAAACAGTTGGGTTTATATCATTACCTCGAACAAACAAAATCCCAAATCGTGTTACATCGAACACGGAACATCGAAAGCATAAAAAATCGAAAGCTCAGAAGTCTAAAAATGGAAACCCGCATGTACATGGTTGGCCTTCACAGAGCTACACATCCTGAGGTCAGTAAGAAATGTGCAATAATTTGACTAACACCCCCTATGGATAACTGAGGCTTCCACGGCTAAGGTGCGATCTCAGAGTTCGTACATATAAGTAGGGGGGTGTGGGGGGGCATAGTCCCCCACATAAGGGATAGTGTGTAGTGTTTGTGTGTTTTGTGTTGTGTATTGGAAGAATGGTTGTGTGCTGCTTTACTGACTGGTGTTGGAATGACTGAAGAGGTGTGGTTTTGTTTGCTACGGTGAAGTGTCAGGTTGTGCAGGTACGTAGATGGCAAAGTGTTGCTGTTTGTAAACTCCGTTTTTGGAATGGATTTCGGTGTTTTTTGCATTTGATGTTCCGTGTTCGATGTACTGTGATTTGGGATTTTGTTCATCCGATGTTCCAATATAAACCCAAACAGTTGGTTATATTGTCTGATGGGCTTGGTTTGGTGGAGATAAAACCTGAGCTGTCTGTGAACATTGAGGGAATGAAGTACTCTCTCACTGTCCCCCTGAGGACTGGAGAAGAATGTAGGTAGGTCTATGGCCTAGTTCTAGGATAGGTCATTCACAACCTTGGGCATGAAAGAAGAGTTAGTTTTAAGAGTAACCCTATCAATGTAGAAAACTAGGAAGGGTGGGGCAGCTATCAGAGTTTGTAGCTCTGAGACTCTCCTGGTCAAGGCCACTAATAAAACTTGTTTTCCACGTGCAAAGTTTTAGGGGAGGCTTTGTCTGCTGGTCAAAAGGAGGCAGAGTGAGTTTTTCCAGAACACAGTTAAAATTCCAAAATGGAGGGGATGGCTTCCTGGGGGGGTCTTAGGTGAAGTACCACTTGATGAAGAGTTTGGCAGGGAGTCTGGATGCTAGGGTTGAAGAGTAGGCCAGACCTGTCTGCAGTAGTTCACACAGGTAATACAAGGACTAGAGGGGTCTCGCTTGCCCACAGTCCAACTGTCTTTTGTGACACCATATGGAAAACCTTTTCCACTCTGAAAGGTAATACTTGCCTGTGTTATGTTTCCTGGCCTCCTGCAGGACACTGAGCATATCCTCTTTGTAAAGGTGTCTGAAGGGGATCAGAATCCTATCAAGCACAGGGTGAGGTGCAGTGACTGCCACTGTGAGTGTATCTATGATCCCCTGTGCTGTGTGAGGAGGACCACTGAGGGGGGTACCTTGCTGTGATTGCCCTTGGACAGTTGAAGGAGTAGGGGAACCAGTGCTGTCTTGGCCAGTAGGGAGTCAGCAGCAAGATTTGTGGTCTGTCCTGCTGGTTTTTCAGCAGTACCTTCTGAATCAATGGGAAGGGGGGAATGCATACAGACATTTCCCCTTCCAAGATATTGAAAAGGCATCTGTTGCCAGTGCCTGGGGGTCTGGTATCCTGGTGCAGAAGCCAGGAAATTGCCTGTTGATGGGGGAGGCAAACAAGTTTATTTTAGGTACACCCCACCAGTGGACCAGGTCCAGGACGTCATCCCTGTGAAGCATCCATTTGTGGTTGTTTGTGATGGCTCTAGTGAGAAAGTCTGCCTGAAAGTTGTGAAGGGAGGGGATGTAAACCGCCTGTAGGGAAACTCCCTGTGAGGTGACCAGTTCTCAAACCAGCAGAGCTAGTCTGCAAAGGAGGTATGATTTGATCCCTCCCTGTTTGACGAGATACCACAGAACAGTGGTGTTGTCCATAAAAATCTTCAATGGGCCTTTCTGGAGGTAAGGTAGGAAGGTTGCAGGGCAAGGAGAACTGCCCTCATCTCTCGAACATTGATGTGCTCTCATTTGTGTGGCTTTGGCCACAGGCTCTGCACTTTTCTTTGCCCTAGAGTTGCTCCCCAGCCCAAGTCTGAAGCATCCGTATGCATGACATGTGTAGGTAGAGTTGGTTGAAGCGGTAGATCTGGGTTGCTGGCCACCAGTGAATTTCTAGTTTCAAGCAAGGGAGAAGGAGAACCTTGTACTCCAGAGGATGGGAGTGTTGGGTCCAGACTGACCAAAGATACCATTGTAACTTTCTCATATGCAGTCTTGCTAAGGGTAGCATGGGTATGGTGGTTGCCATGTAACCCAGAAGTCTGAGATACTGCCTTGCTGTCAGTACTGATGCTTGAGAGACACAAAGCAGGTGGTTTGTTAGGGATTCTACCTTCTGTGGTGGCAGAAAGACCTTCATGAGGTCTGTGCGAATTCTGCACCCCAGGAAGACAATGTCCTGAGTGGGCTCCAGGTGTGATTTTGGGAAATTTTTCTGGAATCCTAGGGAATGTAAGAGGGACATAAGTAGATGAATGTGCAGCATGAGGGTCTTCTTGTTGTCCACCTGAATCAGCAGGTCATCTAGGTAAGGCAACAGTTGGATTCTCTTTGTTCTGAAATAGGCAATCACTGGAGCCAAACATTTTGTGAACACCCTGGATGCAGTGGAAAGCCCAAAGGGCAAGGCAGCAAATTTGAAAATGGGATGTGCCTGCCAAAAACCTTAGGTATTTCCTGAATGTGGGCATTATGGGTATGTGTAGGCAAGCATCCTTTATGTCTAGGGATGCCACGAACCCTTGGGGCAGCAGCAGGGGAAGAGGGTGGGAAAAGTCAGCATCCTGAAGGTAGGGACCCTTAAGAATAAGTTGAGACAGGACAGGTCTAGTATTAGTCTCCAGGGTCCATCCTTTCTGTGGACCAGAAAAATTCTGGAGTAGAAACCTCTTCCTTTTGTGGCTGGAGGCACAGGTTCACTGGTGCCTTGAGTCAACAGAGCTTGCAACACAGGTTGCAGGAGGTGTAGCTGTTGTGTAGGGGGCTGTGGAGTGCCCTTTCGTTCTGGTGGAGTGATCCAAGTCATGACGTAACCATTCTGGAGGATAGACAGAACCCATTTGTCTGAGGTGATGTGGGACCATACAGGGAGGCAGTGAGAGAGGTGGACTGATAGGGGTAGAGAGAGGGGGGGGTGGAACTAAGGTTGGCACGTAGTCAGACACTACCAATCCTATCTTGAAATGGCAGACTCTAGCGGGAGGAGGAAGAAGCTCTAGCCAGAGGGGGCTGCTTTCTAGCAAGTCTCCTGGGCCTGGAGGAGGCCGCTGGGTGAGACTGTTTCCTAATGAACTGTGTTTTAGAATGGTAGTTCCTATGAAACTTCGGCATAGGTGAAACAAGCAGGTGTTTGAGGTCTTGCATTTATTTCCCTTTTTGCTGAAGTGACTTAAAGAGGTCAGCCACTTTTGCACCAAACAAGGCTGTATTATCCAGGGGAGCATCAATGAGCTCTACCCTGAAGTCATCTGGCAGGGGCTGTAATTGTAGCTATTAGTATCTCCTTATGGCAGAAGCTGATGCAGCTGACCTAGCTGAGGTTTCACCTGCATCATAACTGAACTTTATGGAGTGCCTGGTCACCTGGGAGGTGAGGGCCAGGAGGGATGACAGTGAAGGTTTGGCTGCTCAGTCTGGAATGTCAGACATCTTCTTGGTGGCTTTGTCCAGAAGGGATAAGGTACACTTGGCCATGTGTGTCTTATAATTAGTAGTCCTAAAGGATAGGGTAGCAGAAGTGTAAATCTTCTTGTCCAGACATTCCATGGTCTTGCTGTCATTGTTAGCAGGAAGTATGGTGGTTGTAGGTACGACTTTGGAAGCCTTAGCTGTGGATATGGATATAGTGGCGGAGTCAGCTGGAAGACACTTAAGGAGGTATTTGTCTGTCTCAGGTACTTTATTGAGTCTGTAAGGTCTGCATGGGGCAGGTGTAAGCCTCCATTTAAGGATGCTGAGGAGAAGGCATCCATTAATGCAGGCAGGATGGGAGGTACAGCAGAAGGGCTTAGGGAGTCCATCTGTATGAGGTCATAGTGCCTCTTTGGAACCTCAACCATATCATTGGATTCCCACTTAAAGTGGTCTTTCATCTTACATATTGTTTCCCCAAAAGTCAAATCCTCAGCTGGGGAGTCGGGGTCTACGGATTCTTCTTCTGGGGAACCACACCCCGGGGAGAAGTGCTCTGGGAGGTTGTAAGAGAGAGAGGCTTCAGAGAAGGAATCAGAAAATTCCTCCTCTCCTCTTCTCTCTTCGCAGGGTCAGAGGTTTGAGGCCTAGGACTCAAGAGTGGAGGGGCAGTGATAGGACAAGCTTTGGCTGAAAGCCGGCAGTTGGGCATGCTTTCAGAAGGAGAAGAAATATGCTTGGTCTTCTGTTTCTTTCTGAGAGGCCTAGCTGGCATCTGAGTAGGAGAAGGCCTTGATTCTGGAGAATGAATGGGAGTGGCAGAATCTGATGGGCCTACACAGAGAGCTGTTTCCCCAGCATCTGAGACAGATGTCTGTAATGCCTCTACAGACGTGCCAGCCACGTGGGATTGTGCAGCTTCCTCGGAGGTTCCCACTTTATTATTTCTGGTGGAATTTGATTCCTCTGCCAACCTGATGTCAGCCACAGACTGAGGGATGAACAGTAGAGATGCAGCGGAAGATGTAGGCCGCATGGGTTTGGTCTTCTTCTTTGGTGGTTCAGTAGGAGCGTTGGAAGGGCACTCCATCCCTAAAGCTAGTTGTTTCAACCGTTGATTTTCTAAATGCAAGTTTAGGTCATGCAAATGGCTACATAGGGTTTTGGGGATGAACGCTTGACAAACAGGGCAGTTCTCACAGTCGTTTTCTTTACCCAAGCAAAAAAGGCACTGATCGTGAGTGTCTTTGTGGGGGATCTGCTAGCCACACTTACACTTGCCCTTTCTGGATGGCATGAACAAGCAATAATCAAAAAAGAGAAGGACTGAAAGGTTCCCA
This sequence comes from Protopterus annectens, assembly GCF_019279795.1. NCBI lineage: Eukaryota > Metazoa > Chordata > Ceratodontiformes > Protopteridae > Protopterus > Protopterus annectens. Next base: position 1,769,092,882 of record NC_056744.1, read on the forward strand.
GGGTACTTATCTGATTTTTTTCAAATCTGACGTCAGCGAATACAGGAACACCTGGCGTATGGCTGGCAACTGAGACGTTCTGAGGGCTGGTACGTGCAGACGTCACTTTTATGGCCCATGTTCCCTGAGCTATGTCAGACATCCCACACACCCTGAGGGACTGAAAAACTTTGGAATACTGGCTGGACGTAGGCAGAAGAAGAGGGGTAAATCCACATGTAGAATACTGTAACATTGGAATAGGACATCTGAATTCACTAAATAATGACAGCCATTTAAGTTTCTGTCTTCCTATCTGTCAGGAAATGCACGGAAACACAAAACATTTTACTTTAGCAACTTTCCAAGATTATACAAGCAATGTTTAAAATTGGTTTGAGGCCTTTGTTCCCCCCTACCCCAATAACTTTTGGCTTTGTCCAGATTTCTTAGTTGAGTGTCAACTGGATTTTACAAGGAGCTGAGAGCTTCAGAGTTTAATGCTGTTTATGCCAAGTCTGTTTGCATTGCTAGTAGCACAACAGGTAGTATACTTGCTTTTGATGCAGAAGGCTGTGGGTTCTACTTCCACAGTATGCAGATCAATTGCTGATACTGTACTGTGTTGTACTTTAAACGGGGTGGATGCTGCAGTCCTGAGAATGTCCTCCTTTGCAGGAGATACCTAGTAACTATGAACCTTGCCAACAATTTGCCATTCATTCCCTATTGCAATATTACTAGTTTATCATGTTTTTAATGTAACATAGGCAATTTATTCTTCAAGGGCAACAAGCACTTTATTTGTAGATGAAACAATGAAATATTAAGTTGTCTGTTAGCAGCAACCTCTTCATTAGTTGCAGATCTCTTTAATATGGAATTACTTAGATGACTTTTACTTCTGCAGAGATGGTGCATATTTACTGATATTGGTGGATTGTAATGACAGAAGTTTGAGTACTCATGATGGAAATGTTCTGAATTGGGCAGTTTTGTCTTTATTGGTTCATACATTTTGTTTTACTGCTTACTGGGATAATAATCAATACAGTAAAATTAAAACACTCTTGTAAGTGTGCTGTGTTATACAAGGAATATAAAATCAGGAAGGTGAATCAAAGAATACATGTATTTTTACATGGTCCTAAATATGTGTGCAAGAGGCCTATGATTTGTAAACAGCCTAAAGGTAAACTTTAATTGCCACTGGCCAGATGCATTTTATTTGAATGTGGGTTTCAATGCTGTTTCAATGAATACGAGTTTCAAGGGCAGATAAGTTTCAGTTCTAAGTCTGTTTTCATTGAAACTGCTTTGTTTAGATGTCTATCAGCATTTGTGCTATAACAAAATCCAAATAATCATTGTAGAAGTAAAGCAGTATGCATACTGCAGTGTTTATGGTAAACGGGGAGAAATAGCTAAGTAATGGGACACTGGAATGGCTGCAAGAGGGGGCTATATATGGGGGAGCCCTATTTGACAATGAGTTTGTGAGGGGGAGAGGGGTGGCAATCTTAAAGACAGCCTTGAGTGACAGAAACTCTAGCTATGCCACTGCTCCTAGCTCTGGAGAATGATGACATATCTGCAGTTACACAGACATGGCTCAAGGCTGCAGAAAGCACTCCTGCAGTGCAAGGCTACAATGCCTATCACACATTCAGACCACCACCTGAAAAGGAAAAAACAAAAGGAGAAGGTGTTTCCAGTTACATAAAAAACAAGCAAACCTCAAGATTGGTCAAGCAGGATGATTTGATTGAGTTATTCCATGTCCAGCTGACCCCAGACAAAATCTGCCAAAATATCATCACTAGCTACAGGTCCCCAACCATGAATCAAGAAAAAAAAAACTCCACTTACCTGAAGTTACTAGAATTACTAACCATTCAGGCTAATACCCCACTCGTGGGTGATGTTAACTGCTCCTCCATAAACTGGGTAAAATAATGACCACTAATAAGCAGGCTCAGAGATTCCTGGATTTTGTCAATGTAAATGCTCTGGAACAGTTGGTCTACACTCCCACTAGGGGCTCAAATGTCCTCAACATAGTACTCACAAACACTGGAGAGCATTGCACCCACATCTGCATAATGTCCTCATTGGTAAAATCAAGACCATAAATCAGTCTCCATTGAAATAAATGTAATGGTAGAACCTTCATCAAATCCTAGAACACTAAAGAATTTTTCCAAGCAAATTGTCTTCTATTAAGTGATGACACAGGTAATTTTAAATCCTCCCAACCCAGAAAACATGGAAGCCTATGCAGAAGTATGCACTAATGCCCTGTACAACCAGCTAAACAAATACATAGAAACAGCAGTACCATACCAAACTCAACCCAGGTCTTGCATGAAAAACAAGTCACCCTGGTGGACCCCTGGCATAAACAGATTATACAACAGAAGGAAGAAATTCCGGTCTCGAATTAAGTGAGAGGGTATACAAGAGAGGAAAAAATCCCTCGTTGGCCTGAACAGGCAAATCTAAGAAATAGTTGAGTCTTCAAAAGCTACTTACAAAACTAAAATAGCCTCCCATGCCAAAGATAACTGCAAAGTATTTTTCAGTTATGTCCAATGTTAAGGGAAACATTCAACAATGCACTGAGATGATTTTTATATGGTACTACCTACACTCAGCCAGATTACATAGCAAACCTGCTGGTTGATAAATTCAGCTCAAAGTTTACCCCCTCATTGCCTTCAGTCACTCCTCCATGAAATATCCTCTACCATTTCTCTGTCTGTTATCACAAAAGAACAGGTCATCACTGTGTACTCTAAAGCTAGAAACATGGCATCAGATTCAGTGGGCCCTGACAGAATCCCAGGGTGCCTATTAAATAGCTTGAAGCATGACTTAGCAGACCCACTCAGATCTCTATTTAACCACAGCCTCAAGACAGGCTTTGTCATAGTACAGTGGAGGACAGCAATGTTCATCCATCTGCACAAGGGGTCTATCAATGGACCTGGGAAATTACAGACCCATAAGTCTGACTAGCCTCATATGCAAGGCCATGGAAAGTATAATCATGGACCTGATTAACAATGACATAGGAAATCTCCAAACTCTAGACCCAACCCAGTTCAGCTTCATCAAGGGAAGGTCTTGCCTGTTCAGACTGTTGGACTTTTTGAAAAGGTCACCAAGCCAATGGAGGAAGGTACGACAGTGCATAGTGTCTACCTTGACCTAGCCAAAGCATTTCACACAGTATCCCACTTGGATATTTAAGATAAACTCACAAAACTTGGCATAAACCTCAACATCACCAGATGGGTATCCAAATGGCTCATGGGGGAATCCATATACAGCAAGAGGCCAGTCACCAGTGGAGTACCACAGATCTCAGTGCTGGGCCCCCTCCTGTTTGAGATATACTCTCAGATGTCAAGGGAAATGCAGATGGCCTTTGGCTGACCAAGTCTGATAATGAGTGCAAGTTGGGGGCAGTCAATGAATCCCAAATTATGTTGATATCCTACAGAAGGAACTGAAGCAGACTAATGATTGGTGTCAGAGCCATTGCCTCAACCTAAATGTGAAGAAGTGCATAATAATACCCTTTGGAAAATCAAATACCCCAGCAAATTACAACACTGATAGCCCCCTATACAAGTAGACCCACTGGTGAGAGATCTGGGTACTCACTGAGATACTGCTCTGAATTTTGACCACCATGTGTCCACGGTGGTGAGGAAATCCTTCTATAGGGTTCTGCTTATATGTAAGGGCATGGCATCCAGATCTAAGAACGTTTTAATATCACTGTACTTGGCCCTCATCAGACCAGTTAATTGAGTACAATGCACCATTTGGCATGTACCTCACCAGACACCTGCAACAGCTGGGGCATCCTCAGAGGCTTCTCACCAAAAAAATACAGGGTATAACTAACATGCAAACCAATTAAAAGCCCCATCCCTGTATTCAGTTTCCTACTGACTGCTGAGAAACAATATGTGCCTAACCTACAAGGCAGTCTGTGACCCATCCCTGATGGAGGTATTGCATATTTGCAAAACTAATGTGAGGGTTACCTCATCCAAAGAACTAAACCTGATCTTGGACACAAACAGATCATGCTGGAGAGATAGGTATGTGTCCT